>NC_134811.1:38280299-38285299 GCF_046742065.1 Oratosquilla oratoria
TAGGCAAAAGTCATGAAAAAATTATCAAAGATAGATGAATAAAACACCTGGAAGAAAACAATATAATAAACTTGAGGCAATTTGGATTCAGATAATGTGCTACAAACTTAATCTGTTTCTACTCAAAATTAATAGATATAATATAAGAAAGGGATGTATGGCTTGAGTGTGCTTTACTACACTTACAAAAATCCTTCGACATAATACCATACAAAAATATATACATAAAAAACTGGAAAACATAGGAAGGATACAAGGTAACCTACTAAATTGGATAGACCAGGGATTCTTAACCATTTTTCTCCAATTCCCCACTTTCTAGTGAGCCAACTCTCCATTTCCCATCACAGCATCGGTCTTTGACAAATTCGATTTTAACCCATGCAGTGTTTACGCTTTGCTTTTTTTTATGCCATTTTACGCCCCTTAATTTTTGTTTGCATATATTAGATTTTTTACTAACAGTTATCACATGGAAATAGAATACATATGAAAAGACAGTGGTTCTTCTGTCCGACCGGTCATTCCCCACTTGGCAACTCCGCCATTCCCCACAAGTGAGGAATTCCCCACAGGTTAAGAACCACTGGGATAGACGATTTCCTGCATGGTAGAAAAATGAGAGTAGTTCTCAGGGAAAAGCGTTCAGGTTGGGAGGAGGTGATTAGTGGAATTCCACAGGGATCAGTTTTGGCTCCAATTATGTTTGCCATTTATATGAATGACATGAATGAAAATGTGGAATGTTACATTAGCTTCTTTGTAGACGATGGTAAATTGTGGACCAAAGTGAAAACAGAAACGAATTGTGCATCACTACAGATAGACCAAAACAAGGATTGGGTATGGAGTTACAAGTGGAAAGTAGACTTCAACATTAACAAATGTAGCATAATGGGGTTCGTAAAAAATAAAAAGGAATATTAGGAGAATATGCAATTGAAACAAAAGAAGTAAAGAATGTGGGGTCTGAAAAAGACCTGAGAGTAATTATCTCAAATTACCCTGAAATAAATAAAGTTGTAGGAGTATCCTGCAACTTGCTTAGATAAATAAAGACTGTTTATACCTATTTAGACGATTTTTTTTTAGAAAAAATATTATTCACACTAATAAGAATGTAGTATGCTGCGACACTATGGCCATCCAGTGCCATAAAAGTATAAAGAAAATAAGAAAATTGAAAGAATCCAGAGATCAACCACAAAAATGGCCTCAACAATTTCAAACCAGTCATATGAGGAGAGACTGACTAAAATGAAATTACGGATTTTAAAATAAAGAAGAGAAAGAGGTGACCTACTGACCATCTAAAGAATTATGAGCGAAACAGAAGTCCTTGATAGAGAGGATTTACTATATTGGGACAAGAGAAACATAAGAGGACATGATAAAAAATTAAAAAAGGATAGTTATAGAAGAGACCTGAAAAAAAATCCACACATTGATAGATATCTGGAATAAAATGGACGAAGCAATACAGTGTGCAAAAAACATACAAGAATTTAAGAGCGAATTAGACACTGCGATATACAACGACTGTACACCACAACCATAGCTCCTCTTCCCGTAAGATACAACTAGGTAAATACACACACACACACACACACACACACACACACACACACACACACACACACACACACACACACACACACACACACACACACACACACACACACACACACACACACACACACACACACACACACACACACACACTCACACACACATATATATATATATATATATATATATATATATATATATATATATATATATATATATATATATATATATACATATATACAGATTCAAATAGACACCAAGAAAAATGCATTTCTGCTCTTGTCTAATACTTAATGTTATTGAAATTTACATAATATGTTTATTTACCTTGATTTATGTTTCAGATTACATACATTAACGAAGCATGCCACGAACCAAAGGAGGAATAGACCTATCTGATATTCAGCGAGGTCGTATTGTGGGTCAATACAAAGGTGGACTTAGTCACCGCAAAATAACTGAAAATCTATCAATATCCCTTTCTAATGTTAATAGAGTGATCGTACAATTCCCCAGCCAGAGCAAGAAGGGCACAAAACCTCATTCAGGTCTCCCGGGCCCTCAGAAGAAACCTTCCGTCTTGTCAAAAGAAATGTCGAAGAGGATTCACGTTACAAAGCCTCTGACATAGCAGCACAAACTGATTTCAGTCCCAGAACCGCTGTCAGGTATCTCCACAAGCTGGGTTACTTTGGCAGATTTGCAAGAAGTAAACCTCTTCTTCCTCCAGCCAATATCAAGGGCAGAAAGGATTGGGTTGTTGAGATGGTGGAGAGACGTATTGCCTTTTCGGGCACTGTCATATTCTCTAATGAGTCACGATTCGCATTGTTTTCTGACAGTGGAAGAGTGTGGGTCTGGAGACTCTGTAGTCAAGAGTTTGATCTCAAATGACTGCAGCCAACAGTGAAACATGGAGGATTTCAATAATGGTGTGAGGTGCAATTTGGAGAGATGGTCGATCAGAGCTTGTGGAGTGTCAAGGAAGCACCAATTCAGGCAAATATGTTTCTATATTAAAGGAAGGACTCATTTTAATATTCTCCAGAAGTAGAATGAATAAAAATATCTTCCTATTTATAGAAGATGGAGCTCCTTGTCACACTGCTCAAGCAACACAAAAGTAGTTGATCCAAAATGGGATCAGGAAATTTTCATGGCCCCTATTAAACACCTCTGTAGCATATTAGACCAACAACTTTCCAAAAAGAACAGGAAGCCATTTTAAGCCCGAATTCTTCGAATTACTACGGGAAACATGGTAAGAAATATATCAATAATATATTCGTGAACTATTTATTAGTATGACTAAAAGGTTCCTTGCATTTAAAAAAGCAAAGTGGATGTCATCCAAATATTGCATATTCACCTTGTCCTCTATTGACATTACACCTTTATGTAATATTTTGTCCATATCCAACATTATATCCTAAAATTATATTTTGTCCTACACTGGCACATTGCTCTATACTATTACTTTGCCCTACTCTGTTATCTTCATTACACTCTATTTTCCCTTTCCTTCGAGTTTCTACCCTAAAATGAACTAGTTCACTACAAATTTACACAATGAGGTTTGTAAGAACGTCCTTACCTCTGCGAGTAAGTTGAATTCCATCAGAAGCATAAAAGTCATGACGCCTAGAAAAGATATACTAAGGATCAAGAAAGTGGTGTCCCAGTTGCGTGCACAACTGTGACATCCTCTCATTGATACCTATGGCTCTACCGTTCCAACACGAGCCAACGTAGATCCTTGGAAGAATTCCACAGACTATGTGGCGGCTCCCACGTTCCTTCATCTCCTGAAGGAGGACCTTGTATTTCCGAACAAGTTCCTCTGATCTCGCCCTACCCACATCGTTATTTCCCTTATGAACAATCGTAACCGTGTTCGTCCGTCTTTGCTCCCTGATGGTCTGGGTACAATCGATGATCCCACGGCCCGGTTGACATACAAGCTTGCAACGTCGTTTAGTCTTCCGCTGCAGGATGTCGTCATAGCTTCGCATGATAGTCTCTCACCACCAAGAACTCCTGGTTTTCAACCACCTCATCTTCTAGCAAAGCAAAACGATTGACTAGAGTTAGTGAGTGCTCCGCAGGGCACCCGCTTACTGAACACAGACTCGACAATTGGAACCCCAAGGATCGCCACTCGCTCACGGCAGTGGAAGAAGTGGAAGAGATAGAACCCTCTTTGGGTTGTGGGGAGGATTCACTCTTCCCACAGAGAGCACTCTTGAGAAGATGAATTTCCTCATCTCACATCCTGAGACGGGCCTCCAGGTTTACACAACCCCAACAAGCCACTTCACTCCTTCGGCAACATAAAGGGCAAAGATAAAACATTAACCAACAAAAGGAACATAAGCGTCACAAAATAAACCAAACACACGAAGATCACTCTGCCCACCCCACACTACCACACCTAGTGATTCCAAATCACTAGAATATCACAGTCTATACCATAACTGTAACTGTAGAACGCTACACACATACAGTTACAAGAAACACAATACAACACACACACACACACACACACACACACACACACACACACACACACACACACACACACACACACACACACACACACACACACACACACACACACACACACACACACACACATATATATATATATATATATATATATATATATATATATACATATGTGTGTGTGTGTGCGTGTGTGTGTGCGTGTAGTAATTTTTATATAACATCACAGTTGTATACCTTTACTCAATTACTTCATCTCTTTGTTTGTGTTTTGTACTTTTATATAATTTTCTTATGTGCACATTTATATATTCATATACGAGTATATAACTGTTTCTTTATTCATTGATTCATTTACCTATTCATTTATTAATTTACTTCTTCATTTATTGATTTATTTTTTACTGATTTATCTAATTAATCATTAATTTTATAACTATTCACTTATTTATTCATTCATATATTCATTTCTTCATTTATTTATTGCTATATTTTTATCATTTTATCTATTCATATTTCAATATATCTATTCTTTCATCAATTTTACCCATTTATTTTCTATTGATTCATCTATTAAATTATTTATTCATATCTCTATTATCTATCCATTTATTATATATATTTATTATTGCTTATATGTTCATTTATGCTTTTATCTGTCTATATATATTTCTTGTCCAGATCTATGCCAGTTTCTATTTCTGGTTACTTATGACCATTGTCGCTCTCCTTAAAACGAGAAAACTACTTTTTAGTTGAAGACGGATTCCAGCTTTGATCAGACTTTTTTCATCTTATGATTGATGATTATTACTCTCTTTTATTCTGGAATTTCGTTTAGTATCGTTCACCATTTTTTCGCTCAAGTACAGAAGGGGATGACAATGATCCTCTTTGGATAGACGTACATTTTTCTTTCGCTAGCTTTT
>NC_134811.1:38290299-38292799 GCF_046742065.1 Oratosquilla oratoria
AAGCCTCTAACTTTATGTTTCGAAATATGATCAGTTATAGTAAAAAAAAATCCTAGCTTTTCAATTTTGCTTAACGATATTTAATCTTGCTAACAATCAATAATGTGTCATGTCGCCATGGCTGTTCATTGTGTACATGATGGATGGGAAGGTCCAGAAGGTTAATGCGAGGATGAAAGGCAGGGGACTAGAGATGGTTAAAGAAAATGGAGAAAAATGTGAAGTGAGCCAGTTGTTGTTTGCTGACGACACTGCATTTCTGGTAGGGTCAGAGGAAGAATTAAGGCACTCAGTGACGGAGTTTGGGAAAGTTTGTGATAGGAGAAAGTTGAAGGTAAATGTGGGTAAAAGGCAAGGTGGTGAGATGTACAAGAGGAGAGAATGGCAGAGAATTAAAAATAAGTCTTAGAGGATATAGGCTAGAGGAAGTAGATTGTATTAGATATTTGGGGTCCCATATGGGAGGAAAGGGAGGAGTGGAGTTGGAGGTAAATTGTATATTGAGAGAAGCAAGTAAATGCCTTGGGAGATTGAAAATTGGCATAAGAAATAGGCATTTGGAAATAGATGCAAAGAGGAGATGATATAAAGGGGGTGATCGGAATTTAAGAGAGGCAAAAAGGAGAAGTTTAAGTACGTTTAAGATGAAATGTATAAAAATTATGGTAGGGGTCACAAGGTTCGATATAGTGAGAAACGAGGAGGTGAGAAAGGGGAAGGGGTGAAAAATGAGAAGGTAGATATGGATGATGAAAGAGTATTGGAGTGATTCATGGGACGAATGAATGAAGAAAGATTAGTAAAATAGATGTGGAGAGGCAGAGGTGGATGGAGTGAAATGGAGGGGATGGCCGAAGATGAAATGGACAGATGGGGTGTAAAGGACTTTGAGCAATAGAGTATCTCTGTTGAGCAAGGAAGGGAGTGGGCAGGGGAAACGGATGAGTGGAGAATGGCTGTGTATAGTTGATATTGTGATGCAAGGATGGGAGTGGGTAGGTGATGGGGGATAACGAGTGGTTACGTGTGAATGCTATTTTGATGCAGCATGAAGGGATTTTCTCCCCGTCCTCTCTATTTTCCGTGTGAGAGGATGGAGAATGGGCTGATTTAGTGAAACGGCCTTCCTGTGGATGTGTTGTGTCTTGCTGCATTGCTTCTAATTCAGGGCAGTAGGCGGAATACAGGAATGACCCTTCATCCGTGAAGAGTTAAGACTAGAGTTAGGAAAGGGTGGTGGGTGGGAGTGGAATGATTGGGAGTGGGCACGTGACTTTTGACTTGACTACCTCCCTTATAAGGAGGAAAAAAACCTTGGTAGATAGATAGATAGATAGATAGATAGATAGATAGATAGATAGATAGATAGATAGATAGATAGATAGATAGATAGATAGATAGATAGATAGATAGATAGATAGATAGATAGATAGAAATAGATAGATAGATAGATAGATAGATAGATAGATAGATAGATAGATAGATAGATAGATAGATAGATAGATAGATAGATAGATAGATAGATAGATAGATAGATAGATAGATAGATAGATAGATAGATAGATAGATAGATAGATAGATAGATAGATAGATAGATAGATAGACAAACAATCCGTTTAGCTTACGTACTGTATTGACTATGTGAGTGCATCTGGTAGACAATATTTGGCAGAAAGTGGCTCTTTGTTCTTCTCAAATATGTTCTTAATGGTTCCAACACACATATTAGTATTATGTTCTGGAACTTTTAGGTACTCATTATCTTAGATAACAGCAAAAATTACTTATTTTTTAATATTTTGGTTTTGATATGATACGGGAGAAAATAGAGATGTGTTTGTAAGAAGCTGGATTTTCAGGAGGGTTGTTTTGTTGTAGGATGGGGATTCTATGAATTCCTTTCCAGTTTGTCGGAATGTAATTGTGTGAGCAGTATTGGTTGGAAATAGCAATGACCCTGATGTTCAAATGGTAATTGTAAATCTTATCTGAGCCTTATGCATGCATAATCTTTCATTTTTCACATATTTCTATATCCACACTGGTTAAAGTATAATTTCTGTATATTATTTTATCTTTCGACTTGGTGCTGGATTTATCATCGTTTTAGTGGCTTTATAAATTAAAAAAAAAATAAATTTTGGCAATTCCTATTCTATTCTGTAAATTCTAACAATTTTGCTGCGTTGATTTGAATTTTTCTGTGGTAATCTTAATTGGTAGATTGTCTGAGGGTAAGTCATGAATGACCTCTCATGTTGCTTGTGGACACCTTAGGATATCTGGGTAAGTCATTTGATGATAGCGTTTAGAGGCTGCCTTGTAGGATGATCATTGGAGTTTGATATGCTCATATTGGGGATTTTTGTAAAGCTTTGTTGCTTCTTTGGTTCAATGATCCTCTGCTAACCATATGGTATGATTTCCTATCCTAGGATGTTTTTTTATTTATTTATCTATTTAATTACTTGTTTATTTATTTATTTATTTATTTATTTAT
>NC_134811.1:38300299-38305299 GCF_046742065.1 Oratosquilla oratoria
TCACGATTATGCATACAGCTGGGACACCACTTTCTTGATCCTTGGTATCTCTTTTCCAGACGTCATGACCTTTACGCCTCTGATGGGATCCACCTTACCCGCAGAGGCAAATATATTCCTACAAACCACAATATGGGAGTTTGTAATGAACTAACTGGTTGTTTTTTTTTTGGGGGGGGATAGAAACTCAAAGGGAAGGGGAAATAGAGTGTACTGGGGAAAACAGAGTATAGCAATAATGTAGAACATTATGCCAGTATAGGGCAAAATATAAATTTATGATATAATGTCGGTAGCGGACGAAATATTTCATTAGGATGTAATGTCAAAGGACAAAATATCACGATAGGATGAAATGAAAGTGGAGGACAAAATATCATGATGGGATGTAATGATCATGGAGGACAAAATATCACGATGGGATGTAATGATAGTGGGGGAAAAAATATGGTAGGATATAATATCACTGGAGGACAAAATATATTTTTAGGAAGGGATGCCGGACAGAATGTCAATGAAAGAAAAAATATCACGATGGGATGTAATGACAGTGGAGGATAAAATATCACGATGGGCTGTAGTGATAGTGGAGGACAAACTATCACAATTGGATATAATGTCACTGGAGGACAAAATATAATTTTGGGAAGGGATGCCGGACATAATGTCAATGAACGACGGGAGGCTGGTGTGAAACGCGGTGACATAGGGGGCCAAAGTGCACAAAAGAGATCGGATGACCGTGAGCGACCAGATGTCCGTGATGGGGGAAATGTTAAAGAGGCATTAACTGTCAATGAAGGACCAAATATCAATATAGAGTAGGGCAAGGTGTCAATAAAGAAAAAAATATACTGTAAGGCGTGATATGGAAACTCAAATCGTGTCAAAAAGAAATAATCACAAGTTTCTTAAAAACATTTACTTTAATGGTCGTAGTATTAGGAACAAATTCCAAGAAATAAAGGCGTATGTCAAAAACAAAAATCTCGATGTAATAGGAATAACTGAGACATGGTTAAATGGTAATGAGTTTGAAGCTGAATTTAATATTACTAGATTTAAGCTCTTTCATAAGGATAGAAACCACAAGAAAGGCGAGGGTGTTCTGTTGTACATTAAAAACAATGTCCATGCTTGTGTTTTAGTGAAAGTGAAATAGGATGCATATGATAGTTTGTGGGTAGAATTAACCCAAACAAACGGACAAAAAATAAATGTAAGTGTAATATATAGGCCAAAGACATCATTAGCACAAGAAAAACTGATGTTTGAAAGAACTGTCTAGTTTGATAATGGGTGATTTCAATTTTACTGACATTGATTGGATGACCCTTGAACATGGCCAAATAGGTAGTCGCTTGATTTATTTTGTCGGTGACAATTACTTAGTGCAGCATGTAAAAGAGCACACAAGACATGGAAACTTACTCGATCTATTAATCACTGGCCACGAAAGCATTATAATCAATGTAGAAATTGGTAAAACTGTTACAAATAGCGATCACAGCTTAGTTAGATTCAAACTACTAAGAATTTTCAGAATAGATGCTTGTGTTTCTAAAATACCCAATTTCAGTAAAGCTCAGTTCATAGGACTACGTCAGGAGCTTCAACTTACAGATTGGGAAGCAAATTAAGCGAAATGCTTGTGGATCAGATGTGGGAAATATTTCAAAATACGTTTACTAAGATGATTCATACCTACATCCCTTTTAAGGACAGACGTCCTACAAATCAGGCTCGCCCAAAATAGCTTGACAAGAAACTGAAAAAAGTATTGCTAAAAAGAGACAGGCTTATAAGAGATACAAGTGCTCGGGTGCATCTAATGACTATCAAATTTATGTATTGATACAGAGAGATTTAAAAAAGACAATAAAGAACGAAAGCGACAATACGAAAATGTTGTTAGGAATCACAATGGTCCACTATTATCTGCTGACGGTGAATTTGAATATTCAAACGAAGGAATGTGTGATATTTTAAAAATTTCGTAAACAAAACACCTCAAAGTGAACTCCAAACTGAAACCTGTGAAAAGTCTAAGGTAAACTTACTCACTACGGTAAATATAACAAATAGAAAAATTAAAAGGTGTATAGAGAAACTCAAAGTTAATAGAACACCAGGGCCTGACGGTTAGCATCCAAGAATCTTAAAGGAAATGAAGAATGAGATTGTTGTTCCATTAGAAATTATTTTCAAAAAATCCATCATATCTGGAGATGTTCCAAGAGAATGGAAGCTAGCTGACTTTACTCCCATATTCAAAAAAGATGACAAAAATTATCCAAATAACTACAGGCCTATAAGTTTGACTTCAATCGTAGGAAAAATGATGGAAACTATCATCAGAGATGCTATCGAGCATCATTTAGAAAGTAACCATTTGATAAATGATAGCCAGCATGGTTTCAGACGGAAACGTTCTTACGTGACTAACTTACTCGAATTCTACAACACATCTATCTCGAATTATGACAAAAGAAACAATATAGATTTAAAATATCTAGACTTTGCAAACCTTTTGATACCGTCCCCCACGAAAAACTACTTAGTAAGTTAGCTTCACACGGAATAAGTGAATTGGTTGAATGATTGAAAATAGAGAGTTGTTTTAAATGGAAAAACTTCTGGATGGAAATTTTTTACGAGTGAAGTTCCTCAGGGTTCCGTTCCTGGGCCATTTCTATTCAAAGTATATATATAAATATATAGACCACTGGCTAAAATCTACTGTTTCCAAATTTGTTGATGATACAAAACTGCGGAATGGGAAATGATCACTTAAATCAATTAGATATTCAAGAAGTTTTAGATAAATTACAGCAACGTTCTAAAAAGTGGTTATTGAAATTTAACACAAGTAAATGCAAGGAAATGCACATAGGTAAAAATAACAGTAAGTACGATTACAAGTTATTTGGGAATTCGTTAACAAAAGGGGATTGGGAAAAGGATCTCGGCGTAATTAACGGTAATGATCTCAAATCATCTAAGAAAGTGTATTTCAGCCTCTGAGAAAGCAAATAAGATTCTAGAACTGATTGCGCGATCTTTTGACTTAAAAAATTCAATTGTCATTAAGAAGCTATATAAATCAATGAAGAGTGTAATGAGAAATAGACATTTGGGAATGGATGCTAAGAGGAGACTGTATGAAGGAGTGATTGTGCCAACAGCACTGTATGGGGCAGAAACATGGAACATAAGAGAAGAAGAGAGAAGGAATTTGAATGTGTTTGAGATGAGGTGTCTGAGAAGTATGATGGGGATTACTAGGATAGATAGAGTGAGAAATGAGGAGGTGAGGAGGAGAACAGGGGTGGAAAGGGAGTTGGGAGATAGGGTTAATGAAAGAGTATTGGGATGGTTTGGACACATGGAAAGAATGAGTGAAGAAAGATTAGTAAAAGAGGTATGGAAGGCAGATGTGGAGGGAGTGAACATGAGGGGACGTCCTAGGATGAAGTGGATGGATGGGGTGAAGGGGGCTTTGGGGAAGAGGGGAATGTCTGTTGAGGAAGGACGGGAGAGGACAGAAGACAGGGGTGAATGAAGAATGGTTGTATATGGATGATGTTGTGATGCATGAGGTGGAATGGGTGGGGGGATGGGGGGTGAGGTAGTATGTGTGAGCAAAATTTGACGCAGCCCAAAGGGATTTCTCAACGTCTTCTCCTTTTATGCATGGGGGGACGGAGAGGGGGGGTCGCCGATTTAATGAAGCGGCCTTGCTGTGGATGCGCTGTGTTTTGCGACACTGCTTCTGACCCAGGGCAGTGGACAAGGTGCAGGGATGACCCGTCATCCAGGAGGTGCTAAGATGAGAGGGAGGGTGGAGGGGTGTGGAGTGCATTCAGGGATGGAATAGGTGGGAGTGGCTTCTATGCCTTTTCCTTTTTGGCTACCTCCCTTGTAAGGGGGAAAAAGCATTGGTATATATATGTATGTATGTATAAATCGTTAGTTCGTCCACATTTAGAATATGCTGTTCCGTATGGTCACCGAATCTCATTAAAGACATTGACAGATTGGAAAATGTATAACGGTGAGCCACAAAACTTATTCCAAATATCAAAAACAAATAATACGAAAATTGACTAAAACATATGAATCTGTTTTCCTACGATTTAAGTTAAGCTTATAGGCCTATAGTTATTAGGTTTCTTTTTGTCACCATTTTTAAATATGGGAATAACGTTAGCTAGCTTCCATTCTCTTGGGACATCTCCGGATATGATGGATTTGTTTAAGATGATTTCTAATGGAACGATCTCATTTTTCATTTCCTTTAAGATTCTTGCATGCCAAACGTCAGGCCCTGGTATTTTAATATTTTTGAGGGTTTTTTTTATACACCTTTTATTTTTTCCTTTTGTTATATTTCTATTCTATCTTTTGTTATATTCTTACCTAATCCTATTTACTATAGAAGATATTTTGATATTAGAAATATATAGAGATAGAAAGGTAATAAATGTGAAGAAGAGACGGAAAGTAGAAAAGGGAGAGAAGGGAGACCAAGGAGAGAAAAGAAAGAAGGGAAATAAAGGAGGGAATGACAGACGTGGATAGAAAGGAGGGGAAAGGATGGGAAAGAAGTGAGAGAAAGAAGAGCAGGGAGGAAAGGGAGAGTAGGAAGAAAAAAGAGAGAAAGGGAAGAGAATATAGAGTGGATATAGACACACTTTATAAGATATTCTCCACGGTCAAGAAAAAGTATCGAGTTCTATTATATGTAGTAGTATAATCAATTCTAAAAGGCCTTAAAATCCGTCGATGGAATCTATTTCTTAATATAACTTGTAGTACTACATACTAATGTAAAGCTGGGGAACAGCCACAACTTTGAACTGGGTTTCAAAAACTGAAAATCTATTCATTACCTAAATACCAAATTTTAATCCTAAATTGAATGAAAAATTCTGGTGTTAAATAGAAAGCAAATCTTTTAAGAATTACGAATTTCTTACAACCTTATAGGATGAAGACAG
>NC_134811.1:38310299-38312799 GCF_046742065.1 Oratosquilla oratoria
GAGAAAAAAGACAAGTTTCAGATAAAAAAATTAATATAAAAAGGCGTAAAGCTACAGGGACGATACAAAAATATCTATACTAATTTGAATGTCCATTTACTGGATTTTGCTTTACTTGTCTTTCAGAAGAAAAGAGACAAATCTATTACGAAAAATATATAGAAAGGAACAAAACAATAGAACCGAGGCAAAAAGGTTGATTTTAATTTGAATATATAGAACTAAAAACATGCCTGTCCAAACGTCCCTCCACTCGTGTCATTGACGTGTCATCGACATAATCATGGCATACCCATTGAAATACTAAAGGTTCTGCATATGTGCAGTCGTATTACAGAAGTGTTTCCATCGTATTTGCCAAGTAATGACAATGTGTAGTGTGTGTATACACATCATTCTTTACGTGGACCATTGAACATACGCACCAACGTGTTAAATAAATTGCAGTTATTACAATTCTATCATCATAATTTTTTATAATATGCACTTTCATCTAAACTCTCTGGACTCGGGTTTTACTCTAACGGGTACAGGTGACCACCACTCACCCCGACTATCCACACATACAATTGTGACGATTTAAATCAAAGCCAGACTTCTTTGCGTATGATCCTCTTCTCACCTGGTGGCGTAATCGGAAATGTGTTGGTTTCGTAATCACTTAATTTTGGGTTCGAATCTCGCACTTCTCTCCGATTCCTAACACTGACTGTTATCATGTCCCAAGAGTCCAAGCGCATAACAGGGCCAAAGATAGATACATTTCTCCTGGCGTATGTTCCCCACTTACCACCTCACCAAGACAGGTCAATTACATGGTACCAAATGGACCATTATTTCTGGATAAAATCAAATTTATTAAATAATTATGTATCCTGACTCGTTGATCCTCGAACTCCCCTCATAACTATGTGGGCTGAGTTTGATCTTCAATAGGTACTGGTGATGGAAAGTTACCCTGGTTGCTGGAGCATGTAAGACAAAGGTGACGGTTTAGGTCGTATTCCCAGTATAGGATATTGGATGTATGTTTTATGAAGTCAACATTTTAGGGATTTTTGTGACGTTTCTATAGACCAACTCGCACAGCATTTCTTTATGACTGGAGGCTAATTTTCTCTCTCTAGCAAAAACAAATAACTTGATAAATAATTTGATAGGTAAATAGACAAACAAGTAGATAAATAAATAAACAGCAGTAAGTAAATAGGTAAATGTATAATTAAATAAAGAAATGAATAAGTATATAGATAAACAAGTGCATACGTGCATACATATACGAAGGACTTTTCCCCTTACAAAGGAGTTAGCCAAAGTCAGAAGCATAAATCCATTCCCACCCTTTTCATCCCCACATACTCCATTGCCATTCACCATCCCTCCATCCCTCTTTTCTTAGCTCCTCCTGAAGGATGGGTCATCCCTACATATCGCCCACTGCCCTGGGTCAGAAGCAATGCAGCAAGATAGCATATTCACAGCAAGGGCGCTTCATTTACTCGGCGACCCCCTTCTCCGTTCCCTCACACACATACACAGACAAAAAAAAAAAAAAAGACGGGAAGAAATCCCTTCGAGCTGCGTCAAAATACCATTCTCATGTACTCACTCACCCCACTATCCCCCACTCACTCCCTTCCATGCATCACAGCATCATATATACATAATCATTCTCCACTCACCTCTATCTTCTATCTTCTCCCTTCCTTCCTCAACAGACATCCACCGCTTTCCCAATGCCCCTCTTTACCCCATCCATTCATCTCATCCTTGGTCGCCTCTCATGTTCACTCACTCCACCTCTTTCTCTCACGCCTGTTTTATTAATCTTTCTTCACTCATTCAGTTCATGTGTAAATATGTATAAATAAACAATAAATAGACAAGTTAATGAATAAATATGTAAATAAATAGACCAATAAAATAAAATAGATCAACAAATAGATAAATAGATAAGTAAATATATAAATAAACAAGTTATCACATAGATAATTCATAAACCAGTCAATGAATGAGTACATAAATCAATCAATCAATCAATCAGTCAATGAAACTAAATAGATAAATAGCTAGGGAGTGAAAAAATGCTGAAATCGTTTAACTTCTGCCATTACTCAGTTCTGATAACTTCCTTAACTCTCGCCTTTACAATTTCTACGACCCCTCTTCGATGCGACATTGTCCCCAAGAATTAAAACACTGTTTATTACTGCTTGATCTATTATGTAACGGAAGCCTGTGAGGACTAGAAGTACTGTACTCCTCAGGTGAATATAGTCTATTTATTACACTATTGCAAAAGTAATTACTAGAATTCCAAACTTCTCATTTACCTTACCATTACACTTTCATGGTAACTGTTGTCTGATAATTTTATTTACTTGCAGTGGTGATCTTTATATTACCAGCAAAATAAAAAGAAACCACAGAGAGTATAAAATAGATGAAATGTAGATACAACAGCACCAACAATTACTACGAAGAACGAGCCATTAAAAGA
>NC_134811.1:38317799-38325299 GCF_046742065.1 Oratosquilla oratoria
GATTAAACAAACCATTGTATGTGTAGGTGCGATTTTACATAAAGAAGTATACTACCACCTGCTCTATGTGACCGTTCGCTACTGAATATTGCGTACCCTTTTATACTATATTCTGGTAAAAAATATATATTCTCAGTGTTTATCTAAGATTCAGTGACCCCCAACAATATCACACCCGCCAAAAAAAGTAAGCGCATCAAGATTTTGTAAATATATTTCGGAAGCTGCGTGCACTGACTGAACAGACTTTTAGTTTTGCCTTTAAGTGGATAAATGAGTTCTATTTTCTATGATGGAAACCAAGGCCTCCTATGATTTCTTTTACCTATGTAACTTCAGCGTATCATTAAGAACTCCACTTATGCGAGCAGAGCCAGCTAAAATAAGATAAAGCCCGTCTCGATCAATGAGTGTTTTTCGATAGTAGAAATCATTCCACTGGCTTACGAACTCTATGTTTTCTTTTACGCATAAGGGCTTTAAACAATTATTTGTGCTGAAGGCCTTGTCGTAGAACTTCCCTTCCACACCGATACAAGGTAGAATGCCAGATATCATGAATCTACTTCACTTTGACTTTAGTGCACTAATCATATGTTTGTATTTGTACATTAGTTCTTCCAAGTTTGCATCCTTGATGTCATTTGTACCCACGCGCACTATGTACACTGAATCAGTCTTTTCTGGATCAGTGACTATCTTGATGGCATCTGTGATGTCATCGATTTTGACTCCAGGAAAAATAATATTTTCCTTTGTTTTGGAGCTTTTCCACTAAACTCTTCTTACTGATCACGTACTAATGGGTCATCCAAGTCGGCCAGAGGATCGAAGGAGTTCCGCGTCATGACAGGCTCAATAGGCTTTTTAGGTGTTGTTCGACCACAATTTTTAAGTGCTGTGAAACTGTCACTAAATGTAATAACCTGATCCGGTACAGGCGGGATGGGGGCAGTTCTCGAGGTTGTTTGTAGATGTTGGATCAGAGGTCGCTGCCGCAACATAAGTAGCATTTGGTGGTGAAGCATTGGCACCTACGTAAGATTCTACAAATTCTTCAAGAATTTTCACATTGCTTTTCTAATCCATGTTTTCTGGTTGAAAAATGTTCATGGCCTTTTCAGTTGTGCACCAGCAACATATTTCAAAGAATCAATAGAAATTCTTGGCAAGCATTCCACGGCAATTCATCCATGCTCTCAATAAAGAAGTCATTTTGAACTGCTATCTTTGAACGGCTCTTTATCAACAAATTCTAATTTGAAATTAAAGTATATGAGTACTATATATTTCCTAATAAAGATGTTATTTACTTGACCAATTACTTAAATAAAAGAAAAGATCGTGAATCAATTTCACACTTATTGCATCCTCCAATTTCGCAGATGGAACTCATTTCTTTCAGAAGTTCGTTCTTCAAAAATAGAACACCTACAAAGCGCTGGACGACCCCAAACGTGATACTGTTTCCAGATTAGCTCATAATTGATTTCCTGCCAAGAGTGACGAGGTTTAACCTCTTCAATACGAGTCAATTTCTCGCGGGCAATATCAGTTGCCTGATGTGCGATGATACATCACAACACTCGCATTATAAGATATAAAGTTACAGCTGTATTATTCATTCTCTTTCACTATAAATATTAATTAATAACTATAGGGAATATGATTAGGCCACTTCGCAGTATATGGGAGACACTCAGCTACAACTACAAAATAAATATAATCAAGACGCCAACGCCAGCATCCTCATATACTCATTCGCGCTTCATGACACCTATGCAGGCATAATCGTATGGAAGGGGCTAGTCCTGCTGAGAGCTAATAATATTCCTATATACCGACCTAGATCTGTGGGTTTAATAGATAGATAGAGAGAAATACTGAGAGAGAAAGGTGCATAGCATGAGATATATATAGATAGGTCAGAAGGGACGTATAGAGACGCCTACCCGGAATTTGTGGGAGGGTCAAGTGGAGGGGGAGGTTGGAGAAGGGTAAATGAGATGTGATGAGGGTTTGTTGTTTGCTGTTTTGTGTTGCTTTGTGTGGTTGATCGGGGGAGGACGGTTGCCCTTCCAATGAGGGATGGAGGGAGTAATGGCTACATCACTGCGCTGCGGGCCTGCTTAGTATTGCTTGCACTTTGCCGCTTTCACTTCAATAACACTTTGGCATTTTTAATTTTTCACCGATTAGTCGGAACATTTTTATTACACCACCACGTGAGGTCTAGGGGGTTGAATGTCTACTTTTAGCCATATCGGCCCTTTGAATCACAATGTGACCCGAAGGGTGAGGGGTGGCCGAACAACCGAAATTTTTACGACCTTCTACACAACACTAGGATCTCTTGTGACCCACAATTTTAGAACTCCCGGACATTGCCGCAATACTGCATGATTGTTTTACATTTTTAGATATTTTTGGTGCACTTGATCAATGCAACTTCTTATGCAATGTTGGAGATGTGGTCACAAATCGGTTTGATCATCTTTCCACTAATGCACGGCACTCTCACCGCTTCAAAACACTGGTAATGCGGGAGCGGTATCCAACGCGTCTACATCCCAACACGTCTATAAGCGTGTGTGTGTATGTGTGTGTATGTGTGTGTGTGTGTGTGTGTGTGTGTGTGTGTGTGTGTGTGTGTGTGTGTGTGTGTGTGTGTGTAAGTGCACGTATATGCATATGTTTGTGCGTGTACGTGTATGTGTGTGTGTGTGTGTGTGTGTGTGTGTGTGTGTGTGTGTGTGTGTGTGCGTGCGTGTGTGTGTGTGTGTGTGTGTGTGTGTGTGTGTGTGTGTGTGTGTGTGTGTGTGTGTGTGTGTGTGTGTGTGTGTGTGTGTGTGAGAGAGAGAGAGAGAGAGAGAGAGAGAGTGTATGTGTGTGTGTGTACTAAGGCCACATACAATGAGAATAGAAATATTATTTACAAAAAAAAATATTTTAGATTTTGTTCTCCATAGAATAATAAAATCAACCATTTCTTCAAAGAATTTCGAGTATATCCTCAATGGACAGGATATATGAAGTGAAAGCAGCTGTTAAGATAATGAGAGCAGGCAAGTCACCTGGGTTGGATGGATGCCATGGAGAATGTCTGAAGAAAGGAGGTATAGTTATGGTGGGCTGGCTGGTGAGGTTACTTAATGCTTGTTTAGGAGAGGGTAGAGTACCGGAGGACTGGAGGAGTGTCTGTATAGTTCCGCTTTACAAGGTAGAGGGGAACAAGTGTGAGTGTAATAGTTTCAGAAGGATCAGCTTGTTGAGTGTAGTTGGGAAGGCTTATGGGAGGATCTTGATTGAGAGTATTAGGAGAGGAACAGAGGGAGTAATTGGTGAGGAACAGTGTGGATTTAGGACAGGTAGAGGTTGTGTAGATCAGATTTTTGTGGTAAGAGAGATATGTGAGAAAGCTATAGAAAAAGGTAAAGATGTTTTTTGGACTTTTATGGATCTGGAAAAGGCTTATGATCGGGAAGACAGGAATGCACTGTGGGAGGTACTGCAGATATATGGGATAGGAGGAAAGGTGTTAAGACCAGTCAAGTGTTTTTACGAGAGTAGTAGATCTTGTGTTAAGATTAGAAATAGAGAGAATGAATGGTTTGATTTAAAGGTGGGACTTCGTCAGGGATGTGTTATGTCGCCCTGCCTGTTCAATCTACATATGGATGGAGAGGTCCGATAGGTGAATGTAAGAGTAGTGGGTCAGGGGTTGGAGATGGTTAAGAAAATGGATAAAAGTGGAAAATAAGCCAGTTCTTGTTTGCTGACGACACTGACCTTATAGCAGGATCAAAGGAGGGATTGAGGAATTTAGTGACAGAGTTTTAGAAGGTGTGTGAAAGAAGGAAGCTGAGGATAAATGTGGGCAAATGTAAAGTGATGAGATGTACAAGGGGAGACAGTGACAGCAGGCTGGAAGTGAGTATTAAGGGTGAGAGACTGGAAGAAGTGGATCATTTTAGATACTTGTGTGCGAATGTGGCAGGAAAGGGAGGAGTAGGGGTGGAGGTAGAATGCCTTGGGGGATTAAAAAATGTAATGAGAAATAGAGATCTGGGAATGGATGTTAAGAGGAGCTTATATGAAAGAGTGATTGTGCCAACAGCACTGTATGGAGCAGAAACATGAAACATAAGAGAGAAAGAGAGAAGGAGTTTGAATGTGTTTGAGATGAAATGTCTGAGAAGTATGATAGGGATTACTTGGCAACAGAGAGTGAAAAATGAGGAAGTGAGGAGGAGAACAGGGGTGGAAAGGGAGCTGGTAGATAGGGTTGATGAAAGAGTATTGGGATGGTTTGGACACATGGAAAGAATGAGTGAAGAAAGATTAGTAGAAGAGGTGTGGAAGGTAGAGGTGGAAGGCGTCAATGTGAGGGGGAGTCCTAGGATGAGATAGATGGATGGGGTGAAAGGGGCATTACAAAAGAGAGTAATGTCTGTTGAGGAAGGACAGGAGAGGACAGAAGATAGGGGTGAATGGAGAAGGGTTGTGTATGGATGATGCTGTGGTGCATGAGCGGTAGTGGGTGGGGGGATGGCGGTGAGGAAGTGTGTATGAGAAAAAAATTGACGCAGCCTAAAGGGATTTCTCCGTCTTCTCCTTTTATGCATGAGGGGACGGAGAGGGGGGGGGTCGCCGAATTTATGAAGCGGCCTTGCTATGGATGTGCTGTGTCTTGCGATACTACTTCTGACCCAGGGCAGTGGACAGGATACAGGGATGACCCGTCATCCAGGAGGTGCCAAGTAAGAGGGAAGGAGGACCGTGGAGGGGAGTGGAATGTGTAGGGAATGGAATGGGTGGGAGTGGTTTCTATGCCTTTTTCTTTTTGGCTACTCCCCGTGTAAAGGGGAATAAGCCTTTGGTGTATGTATGTATGTATGTATGTATGTATGTATGTATGTATGTATGTATGTATGTATGTATGTATGTATGTATGCATGTATGTATGTATGTATATACATACATATATATATATATATATATATATATATATATATACATACATACATACATACATATATATATATATATATATATATATATATATATGCAAAAAAACCACAGAAGGGAAACAATTATTTTAGCTCGGTATTCGTAAACGAAACACCTCAAAGTGAATTCCAAACTGAAACCTGTGAAAAGTCTGGGGTAAACTTACTCACTACGGTAAATATAACAAAAGAAACAATTAAAAGGTGTATAGACAAACTCAAAGTTAATAAAACACCAGGGCCTGACGGTTGGCATCCAAGAATCTTAAAGGAAATGAAAAATGAGATTGTCGTTCCATTAGAAATTATTTTCAAGAAATCCATCATATCCGGAGATGTCCCAAGAGAATGGAAGCTAGCTAACGTTACTCCCATATTCAAAAAAGGTGACAAAAAGAAACCAAATAACTATAGGCCTATTAGTTTGACTTCGATCGTAGGAAAAAAAATGGAAACTATCATCAGAGATGCTATCGAATATCATTTAGAAAGTAACCGTTTGATAAATGATAGCCAACATGGTTTCAGACGGAAACGTTCTTGCGTGACTAACTTACTCGAATTCTACAACACAGTTGTCTCGAATTATGACAAAAGAAACAATATAGATTTAATATATCTAGACTTTGCAAAAGCTTTTGATACCGTCCCACACGAAAGACTACTTACTAAATTAGCTTTGCATGGAATAAGTGGTAGCCTATTAGGTTGGACTAGTAATTGGTTGAAAGGTCGAAAACAGAGAGTTGTTTTAAATGGAAAAACTTCTGGATGGAAAAGTGTTGCAAGTGGAGTTCCTCAGGGTTCCGTTCTTGGGCCACTTCTATTCATAGTATATATAAATGATATAGACCATGGACTAAAATCTACTTTTTCCAAATTTGCTGATGATACAAAACTGTGCGGAGTGGCAAATGATCACTCAAACCAATTAGATATTCAAGAAGATTTAGATAAATTACAGCAATGGTCTGAAAAGTGGCTAATGAAATTTAACACAAGTAAATGCAAGGTAATGCACATAGGTAAAAATAACAGCAAGTACGATTACAAGTTATTTGGAAATTCGTTAACAAAAGTGGATAGTGAAAAAGATCTCGGCGTAATTATCAGTAACGACCTCAAATCATCCAAGCAGTGTATTTCAGCCTCTGAGAAAGCAAATAAGATTCTGGGATTGATTGCGCGATCTTTTGATTTCAAAAGTCCATCACTCATTAACAAGCTATATAAATCGTTAGTTCGTCCACATTTGGAATATGCTGTTTCCGTATGGTCACCGAATCTCATTAAAGACATTGACAGACTGGAAAAAAGTACAACGGCGAGCCACAAAACTGATTCCAAATATCAAAAATAAATCATACGAAAATCGACTTAAGCACATGAATCTGTTTTCCCTAAAAAAGCGTAGACTCAGAGGTGACTTGATACAGGTCTTTAAGATTTTAAAGGGAATTGACAACATCAAAAGTGACAAAATTTTCACATTGAATGAGAATCAGACAAGAAACAATGGTCTCAAACTGTCCGGAAATAGATTCAATTTGGAAGTAGGTAGAAACAACTTTGCCAACCGTGTAGTTAATGAATGGAATAAACTTCCTGCACAGGTAGTGCAATGTAGTTCAGTTCGAAGCTTTAAGAATCATTTAGATAAATACCTAAGTAAGATGCTGTAATTATTATAATTTATGTTATATTATTTGTTTTTGTTTTGTTATAATTTGTCTGTCTGATTTTCATTTATTATTAGTTATATGTCAATTTATTATCATTTACTATTTACCTGTTTGTTTGTTATTCAACTATACCAATGCATTTATTTATGTATTTTAATTGTTATTTACATTGTTATAGTTTTAATTTATTATTAATATAATTTTTTTTTTTTTTCTTTTTTTTCTTTTTTCATCCGACCTGGATGTGGATCAGGGGGTCTCCTGTCGGCGTGCTTTGCCTTTGTAATCCTTTGTAGACAGTAAGTACTTTCGTATATTACATCTTAAGACTAAATGTCAGAGGTACAGTGTTGGGTTTAAATGTATCAGGTAGTAACCATAGGGGGGGAAGGGGGGAGACAATACAATGTGAGGAGGTGGGATGACCTTACCCCTATCGACCTGACCAACACATAAAGTTCAATCTGGCGGAAAGATCTCGGTGACCATTTAGGTTACCAATTTATCACATTTAAAATGATCATAGCTTTGGTTTATATTTCTATCAAACGTGCCTGATATTAAGCACGATTCTTTTATATTTCTTTCTTGTAGGCTTTTTCCTTTGGCTAAAGTTGTTGCCTTAGAACCAATCAATATGATGGTTGTATAATGCTTTATGTTAAAATAACGTATTATTTTCCTGGGCAGATCTCACACTATATTTATGTTGGGAAATCCTTGTTTCCAAGTTTTTCCCAGTTTCTCCAATATACAGTACAGTTTGTTACAAGAAAGAAATATAAAAGAATCCTGCTTAATATCAGGCA
>NC_134811.1:38327799-38335299 GCF_046742065.1 Oratosquilla oratoria
AACATGGCTTTTTAATATCAGTCAATATGTAATCAATTAATTCATCCTTTAATATGTTAATATCCAGAGAGAAAGCAGAACTGTATTCGTTTTTGTTCTTCAGCTCCACATGAGCTTTATACATGTACTTCTTGGGATTTTCGTGACATATCTATGGACCAGAAGACTGGAGCATTCTTTACTAATCTGAAACTAACATCCACTCAAAGAAGAAAGCTGATCATTTTTAACTTCAGTATCCTTTCGTTCTATTATACACCAAATTTATTTCTACCATTTCTATGATGACATTTTGTTCACAAGGATAGTGCCGCTGGTTATTTCTAAAAGTTATATTTTAATCCACGTTCACAGATAGGTGAACAATTGGAAACTGACTGTTAGCTTTGTAGATTGAACCAGAGACTTTATGCTGACAGAAAGAGATACAAACCAAACGATCCTTCAGCGTCGTTCGTAACAAGTCACGGTGATAAACGATAACTTCAAGACAACTAAGCTGGTTACAATTCTGTTCACCAAAGTTTATCAACTTTCGATGAAGAGATCATATGTAGCGCTGAATGAACTCCTAAGCTCCAATTAGGAGAAGAAAAACAAGCCAACGGACAGTCCCAAGGATTTTCCATAACCATAATTTCTTATCGATACTTATCATCCCTCATTATATACCAAGTGGACTCTTATATAATTCTTTCATATAATCATCGGATACTATGATATAATAATATACAATATAGAAGAGAAGTTCTAGGACGAGTAGTTAGAAAACAAAATACATAAATTTCTGAATATTATCATCACAATATATGAGTCTATACCAATTCCAGGTCAGCAAAATACCACTACCTCTATCTTTTCTCGACAACTTTTTACAGAAAATAGGACTATTAACCAAAATATAATAACCCACGAATAAATAAACCAACATATGAAACATAATGTAATGCACGACAGAGAGCTGATAAATTAATATTTCATAAAGATTGTAGAATGGAAAAAAGAAGCGGGAATATTACGATGTACATATCTAACTATTCATGAGTGAGTAACTACATCTTCAGTTTTAAAGTTTCACATCTCTGAAGATTTCTGTTAGACTTAAAATATTTACAAAAATATATATGGTTTATTTCCCTAAAAAATCTAATACCATAATTGTCACTAGATTACAACTGTTTTATGTAAACATATGATAACAGTACACTCTAGTCGGAGAAAATCATAATTTCTTTTAAATGTTTAGATAGCTCTATTTTGGTCCATGATATTATACCGAACATATTTCTTGAGACTCATAATAACAATGCTCCGTTCTCTGAAAAATAGATTATATATGCATGAAGTTTTGTACAATACTTGGATACGTTACTAGAAATTCTTCGTTGAATAATTTCGCCGTTTATTTACACATGCTGTAGTGTATAGCTATCTGAACACCTATGCTATATAGTGCCATTGAAATTAGTAGCTTTTCAGTGTTGAGAAAGTTGAATCACAAACTTTGTAAGTTGTGCTACGCATGTCATGAGGTTTGTCATATCTAACCAAATTTTGTATCTTTTATTGTATGATGCAGAACTATCTATATTTTTTACAAATCTGGATATTTTCTTCAGTGCTGTAGATTTATCATATATATATATATATATATATATATATAGATATATGTATATATATATATATATACATAGATATATATACCTGTATATATATATATGTATATATATATATATATATATATTTACATATATGTACATAAATATATATATATATATATATATATATGTATATATATATGTATACATATAAAAGACATTAGTAGCTCTGCCATGGGATTCGAACCCTGACCCGTGCGTCCATAATCATGAGGTCAAGACGCTAGCAACCGTGCTACATATATATATATATATATATATATATATATATATATATATATGTATATACATATATGTATACATATATATATATATATATATATATATATATATATGTGTGTGTGTGTGTGTGTATATGTATATTTATGTATATATATATGTATATATATATATATGTATATACATATATATATACATATATATATATATATATATATATATATATTTGTAGATCTAGCAGATGTATACCAAGTCCAATCCTGTGATAAAATATCCTTGGGCAATCTCTCTCTCTCTCTCTCTCTCTCTCTCTCTCTCTCTCTCTCTCTCTCTCTCTCTCTCTCTCTCTCTCTCTCTCTCTCTCTCTCTCTCTCTCTCTCTCTCTCTCTCTTTTTTTTTCTCTCTCTCTCTCTGCCTCTCTCTCTTTTTATTTATTTACTTTTTCTTAGAGAGAGATGATATTACGTAAACGATTACTCAGCAGGAGCCACAGTAGGGGAAGATTTTCATGGAAGAGGCGAATTGTACAATATAAAGACGGAGATTGCTCCCAAGTAACCCTGGTGAACTCAGGAGGTACTTACAGAGTTCAAACGTGGAAAGGTGAAAGCCTTGAAAGAACCTAAAAGGAATATCATCATATATATATATATATATATATATATATATATATATATATATATATATGTATATATATATATATATATATATATATATATATATATATATATATATATATATATATATATATATATATATAACAAACAGTGGCCATGTCAAGGATATAGATATTTACTAAAAATATCAAATTCCAAATGAGGTGAAAAGGCTCAGTCAGAAAAGACTTACCTTATGTTAGAACCGTCACCTTTGCCATATATGCTGGGACACTCGGAGCAAATGCCATTCATTCGTAAGGTCATCTTTCATGCTTCGAATTTCTTCGATCAGAATCTTATAACCACAAGACACCTGGTGATAATATTCTTTGTTTCCCATATACCACTCTAATAGGAGACAGTGGACAGCTATATTCTTTCTGCGTGTCCTGAGTATAGATGCCAAAAAAAAAAAAAAAAATTATCGCGGTTTTCTTTTTATAAAAAACTTGTTTTTTATGAGTTTTTTTTTATCTCGTCCAAATTTGTTCAGATATTAAATATTTAGTATATAAAAACAGGTGCAAGTATGTTATTCATCCCTCCACATATGTGCATCTATCTTATTCAAAGAGGCATTAGACAGAGTATAAAAATAAACAAGTAATTGACCATATAAAGTCACTGTCAGATGTTGCAAGCCTGCAACAAGTGTAGATCCTGTATATGGGCCAGTATTGCTATTGGCTGGCTACCTTACAAAATTTACCTATTATCTTAGCATACTCTTCAAAGATTAAACACTCCAATTTCCAATAGTGACCCTGGACGTTGCCTAAACACGGATCCGCCACTTGGACAGTGAAAAAGGGTTTAACATAGTAATGGGGGGGAAATGTTGTACTCCCCGCCATCCATCAAGGCTCAGAGCTTACTTTCTATCTGACTTTTTGCTCATATGTGGAGGGATGAATAACATACTTGCACCTGTTTTTATATACTAAATATTTAATATCTGAACAAATTTGGACGAGATTAAAAAATAATAATAAAAAACAAGTTTTTTTTATAAAAAAAACGCGATTAAAAACAAGTTTTTTTTATAGAAAAAACGCGATTAAAAAACTTTTTTTTTTCATCACAATTAACATAACATAATTAGATAACAAGCCCTCTGCTGAATAAATAAATGAAAATAATTGATTTGATAATAGGGTTATAACATAACTTATAAGTATACGAGTTAGTTTTGGTTAGTTTGTCACTGCACTCAACACCACTCACAGCTTGAAGCTAGTTGTTAGTCTACCATCGACTACTATGTGAACGGATTCCTGCGTTCTCTCTCTCTCTCTCTCTCCTCTGCAACGTATAATAATCGTATTACTTGTCAAATAAGAGTGAAAGATGTCATTAATAAGTCAAGAAAAATGTGTCGTCTACTACACCATTTTGAGTATTTTGCTGTTTGTCACATTTTTAAAGGTAGTTACTATTTAGCAAAGAAATAGAAAAGAAAAAACAAAGCATGTCAATGAACAGACACGAAAATATAATAAAAGAGAATACTGGGCGAGTTGCTATTCTTGTCCGAAACATTTTTAAAAATGTGCCAAAACTAAGTGGGGCAACTGTACATTGTAAGATAAGTAAAACACATCAAAACATGAAACCACAGAAAATGGAAGTGCCCTAACACCATAGAAAACCTTAAGTGAGGGTTATACTGATTTATTTGATATTCTAACATAGAAAGATTATTGTAATATGGTTCTTTTCCTTGCTGAGTTATTTTAAAAACAAAATACATAAAAGAATAACCATGTTTTTTTTTTGTCAAGGTTTTGTTTGAAAAAAACAACAAAAAACAGCACGTTTTTTTTAGTTGCATCTCTAGTCCTGAGTGCGTGCATTCGTGCCTGCGTATGTGTGTGTATGTGTGTGTGTGTAAGCGCATGAGCATATGTGTGTGTGTGTGTGTGTGTGTGTGTGTGTGTGTGTGTGTGTGTGTGTGTGTGTGTGTGTGTGTGTGTGTGTGTGTGTGTGTGTGTGTGTGTGTGTGTGTGTTGAGTCATTCTAACAGGCTGACGTAAGCGGAGTAGGAAACACAGGAGTCTTAGTCTGAGTTTATTCCTGACAAGTTTCACAGGTATGCGTTCTGAAAGGAATGAAAAAGCATACATGCGAAACTAGTCAGGAATAAACTCAGACTAAGAAAACTGTGTTTCTTACTCCACTTACGTGATATATGTATATATATATATATATATATATATATATATATATATATATATATATATATATATATATGTGTGTGTGTGTATGTGTGTGTGTGTGTATATATATATATATATATATATATATATATATATATATATATATATACACTGAATGGTTCCCAGTGATTAAGTAATATCTTTTTCAACCACAAATTACTTTTAATTCCATACCATCGCAATCGAAACTCAAAGTCGCTCGAAGGAGGCATCCGTTGGAAATTGAAACGTGGACGAGCCGAGGATTCGAACCCAGCTAACCCGTAACAAAGTTACAGTAACGTAAACCAATATGCTATCATATATATGTTTTTATATATATGTATACACCCGTAAATACATATACCAAAGGCTTTTTTCCCTTACAAGGGAGGTAGATAAAAGACAAAGGCATAAAATACCACTCCCACCCATTCCCTCCCCACACACTCCACCCTCATCCAGTCTCCTCCCTCCCTCTATTCTTGGCTCCTCTTGGATGAGGGGTCATCCTAACATTTCACCCACTGCCCTGTACATCTCTAACGTATTTCTTGTGTTGATTGATTCGTGTTTTGAGTGTTTTAGCAGTCTGACCAACATAAAACTGATTACATGATTTACAAGGTATTTTGTACACACACCCTTTATCACTATTGACAGAATTATTTATGAGCAATTGTCTTGCAGTGTTCTTATTGTTAAAAACTACATTAATGTTAAATTTACGTAATATATTTGGAATGCTTTGCAGGTTCTCTTGATACGGTAGAATTAGCAAGTTATTCAAATTGAAAGTTTGAGTTGACCTAAGGTTATAAAATGTCCTATTAGCACGATTGTAAGCTGTGTCAAGAACATGTGTGGGGGTATTGAAGCTTAGTACCAATGTCGTAAATACATCTTATTTCATCATCGATGTACTCTGGGCTGCAAATGCGATGTATTTACGACATTAGTACTAAGCTACAATACGCCACACATGTTCTTGACACAGCTTACAATCGTGCTAAAAGGACATTTTATAATCTTAGTTCAACTCAAACTTTCAATATGAATAACTTGCTAATTCTACCTTACCAAGAGAACCTGCAAAACATTCCAAATATATTACGTAAATTTAACATTAATGTAGTTTTTAACAATAAGAACACTGCAAGACAATTGCTCATAAATAATTCTGTCAATAGTGATAAAGGGTGTGTGTACAAAATACCTTGTAAATCATGTAATCAGTTTTATGTTGGTCAGACTGCTAAAACACTCAAAACACGAATCAATCAACACAAGAAATACGTTAGAGAGGGAAACTAATCTAGCGGTATATTCAACCACATGAACCACTTTAACCACCCAGTTGACTGGGATAACGCTAAAGTCATCACATACAACAACAACATAACAGGAAGAAATTTAATTGAATGCAGTTTGATCAAATCTAGTAAGGGGATAAATGTTAATCTTCATCACGGTTTGTACAAATTAGATAGTTATATTTCTCATGAAATTTCAAAATTATTTAAATTATAGATTATGAGCAGTTGTCCCATACTAGTTGGTTACCAGGACGGTTCAAACGTCCATCACGTGAACTTCCACTACCTCTCCGAATGCCCTCTTCACCATGTCATATATTCTGTACCTTGTTTCTTCATTTTATAATTATTTCTTTGTATCTGCACTGGAGATGCAATTATACGAAAGCGCTCTGCTTCGTTAGTTTACTTTTCCTAGTGGTTACTTACGCATTTGTGAACACACGCTCCT
The DNA here is from genome assembly GCF_046742065.1 of Oratosquilla oratoria. Lineage (NCBI taxonomy): Eukaryota > Metazoa > Arthropoda > Malacostraca > Stomatopoda > Squillidae > Oratosquilla > Oratosquilla oratoria. The sequence goes on from NC_134811.1 coordinate 38,334,298, forward strand.
TGTGTTTTTAATGCATATATATATATATATATATATATATAAATATATATATATTATATATATAATATATATGTATATAATATATATATATGTATATATACATATATATATATATATATATCTATATATATTCCTTCTTTCACACACCTTCCCAAACTCTGTCAATAACTTTCTCAATCACTCCTCTGATCCTGCTACAAGCGCAGTGTCGTCAGCAAACAACAACTGGTTTATCTCCCACTTTTCTACATTTTCTTTAATCATCTCGAATCCCCGACCCACCACCCTTGAATTCACCTCTCGCACTACCCCATCTATGTATAAATTGAACAGCTAGGGCGACATAACACATCCCTGACGAAGTCCCACCTTTACCTGAAACCAGTCATTCTCTCCATTTCTAATCCTAACACAAGCTCTACCACTCTCGTAAAAACTCTTGAACGCTCTTAACAGCTTTCCCCCTATCCCATATATCTGCAAAACCTCCCACAGTACCTTCCTGTTTACCCTGCCATAAGCCTTTTCCAAATCCATAAAAGACCAAAAAACATCCTTACCTTTTCCTATAGCTTTCTCACATATCTGTCTTACCACAAAAATCTAATCCACACAACCCCTACCTGTTCTAATTCCACACTATTCCTCACCAATTACTCCCTCTGTTCCTCTCCTAATCTTCTCAATCAAGACCCTCCCATAAGCCTTTCAACTACATTTAACAAGCTGATCCCTCTGAAACTACTACACTCACACTTGTCCCCCTTTCCTTTGTAAAGTGGAACTTTACAGGCACTCCTCCAGTCCTCCGGCACTTTACCCTCTCCTAAACAATCATTAAATAACCTGACCAGCTAGTCCACCATAGCTGTACCTCATTTTTTCAGACACTTTGCAGGGCATCCATCCAACCCAGGTGTCTTACCTGCTCTCATCGTCTTAACACCTGTTTTCACTTCATCTTTCCTTATTTTTCCTCCATTTTCCTCACTCATCTCGGTC
>NC_134811.1:38340299-38345299 GCF_046742065.1 Oratosquilla oratoria
ATGAGACAAAAAAGTTTGAAAATTAAATAACTTTACATTCTGCGTAACGATATTCCTAATATATCTTAAAAATCACGTGTGGAGTAAAACTAGTTAAGGCTGATGGAATTACCTGAGTTCCTCAATTGCAAGAATACCATGTTTGAACTAGATCATCCAAGTCTCAAAGGGCTTTAGCAGTGCCGAATAACCCCAATCAGGCACTCTTTGACCTTTGAATCTGGTTTCTGTGGATTGTGTGCAGAGCGTAATCTACTTGTAGGATGATGGCAATTGTCTTTTAGGATTATGTGTCTGGCTGAGTCTAAATGTTGGATTTAGGGTGATTGGCCATCCTAAGCTCGTCCACTCTTCTTGCTCTTGTTGTCTCATGATTACTTTTATTCCTCCTCCACCTACTTCTTCTAACTCTACCTCCTACACTCTTCTCTCTTTAGTTTCTTAATATGTTCATCCACGTTTTCTTCTTTCTCAGCCCATTCTATATTCTCTCATTATCTGCAAAATATGATATTGTTGTATCATTTATTATGTATCTTTTTGGTGTGTTAACAAGCATTAAAAATACTATTTTACTTCGTGAGGACTATGATCTTTCTATAAACTGGATTGAGTTTTATTGTTTTCATATAAGAGATATCATAGTATATAACTTTGAGAGTTAGTAAGTTATGCAGTTATATCTCAAAACTTTTATCATAATGTCGGTCAAAAAATTAAAAGATGGATGTGCTAACCTTACTTCAGATATTAAAGAGTATCAATCCTCTCATCTACTCACATTGCTTCAATTTTCACGGCTGTCATGATAAATTGTAGCTATAATATTTGTATTGTGCAGCAAATATACGAGTATAACTTTGTACCTCCTAGGGCTTAGGGTAATCAACCACAAAATAGACTACCTTGATGATATATGAATACTTAATAGCGGTCATATCGGATGTTCTAGTGAACTGATTTGTGTTTAAATTTGGCATCTAATAACACTAGTTATTTAAATTACGTCAGTCTCTGAATAACAACTTTTATGTGTTTGTTTGTACAACCTGTGAAGGTATTAGATATATAAATAATGTCAAATTGATGGAAGTACAAGAACCAGACAGATGGTTTCCAAGAAGTTCTAAAACAATAAGATCAAATATCTCTACAATAAATGTTATCAGCATTATTCCAAAGAGATATGTATCTAAAGAATGGAAGTTGGCATTCGTACTCACACATAATAAACAGAAAGCAAAAGTTTATATATATACATGTAGTCCCGTTAGTCTTATCTTAGATATGGGAAAACAATAGGAACAGTTGTACCATATGCTATCAAACACTGCTCGGAAAACATTGAAAACAGATGGTAATCAACATCGTTTACACCTAAAATTTCTTGCGGAAGAACCAACCATAATCTAAAAAATACAAACTGTTAGTAAAAGTGACCAATTAAACAACATTTCCATGTTATTAGAAATAACAAATCATATCAAAACCATCTAAACATAATTGGACTTGATATCTCTGAAAAGAGGAGACTAAAGCGCATTGAAATCACTTAAGAATATCGAGTGCCTGCTAATAAATTATTACTGAAAAGAACCTATAAAAGAATAGCATCACTTTCCCTTTTTTGACAAACTGGGCCTGTTGGGCTGAAGGGTTCCAGGGTCAAAAGTTGTGTCACAATTACCATAAAAAAATATATTTTACAGAAGTAGATCCCCTTGATGTCTCATAACAGTCTTGTGGTGAAAAACACCGATGACGTTTTACCACTTCAGATATTTGGTTAGAACTAATAACAAGATGCCATGATCACAAATTGCAACTAAGCGTAAATGTCATTACCAAGACATGTGAAATATTCGCAAAATATCAAGAAGAAAAAATACTTAAGGCGAGCATATATATATATATATATATATATATATATATATATATATATATATACATATATATATATATATGTATGTATATATATAAAAAGCATACCTGCGAAACTAGTCACGAATAAACTCAAGACTAAGACTCCTGTTTCCTACTCCGCTTATGTCAACCTGTCAGAATGTCTCAACATATGTATATATATATATGTATATATATGTATATATATGTATATATATGTATATATATACATATATATATATATATATATATATATACATACATAATTGGAAAAATTTCAAACACTGGACTCAGAGTAACAGATTTACTACCGACGTTTCGAACCCCTCTGGGGTTCGTCTTCAGGGTTATATGTCAGTAAAAAGGAATCTGAGTCCAGTGTTTGAATTTTTTTCGATAACATGACTCCTGGACTCCATCTCTTTACGAACGTAAAACAGGCTTCTGGCGTTGAGATACTTTACATGGTCAGGAAATGTGAAACAAATGAGACCACGAGGAGCGATTCTGTACCATCTGTAGTAATCGCACAATGTTGCCGAATTTCACCTAGATCAACTCACCAGTTAGGAGTAGGAAGGCGAGGGAGGTTGCAGTTGCCTGTGGACGAAGACTTCTCAAATGTGCCATGGACCACCACCACAGTACCATCCAGCGGCTGGGCAGAGAGATGAAAGAGCACAAGGAGCAGGTTACGGGCATGTTGGATCTAGTGTTCCAGTGTTAGCAGAGCGAAAGCTAGTAAGAAACGGTCCACTTTGGACCGGAAACTGGAGAAACTGTTTGATAACGAGTGGAAAGGATTTGACACGTGGGTTAGGAATTTTTCCAGCATGCTCCTTAGTGAGACTGAAAACAAAGTCCTCTCCAATGGTTTGAATTTTAACATACAGTGGGGAGTAAGAGTAGAGGAGTTACTGGCTTAATAGTTTGTAGGGAGAATGAGAAGTAGGACACGAAGGTGAGCATAGTTGTTGCGTTTAACAGACCAACGAGGGGACACAATCTCACCACAGAGGGGGCTGAAGTGCTGGCAAGTTTACGCAAAGACAGTTCCATCGTCATACTTTCGAGTGACAATGGACGATCTACTGTAGTGTTGGATAAGAGTGAGTACGAGATTAAAGGGGTGACACTACTCCAGGACACTAACACCTATGAGGTTGTGAATGTAGATCCGACGGCAAAGCTGCAGCGGAAGGTGGAGGGGGAGCTAAAAAAGTTGAAGGATTCGAGGGTAATTTCGGAAAAGGAATGGATGGTGATTAAATCTGGAGACTCGGTTATACCTAAGATGTATGGTCTACCTAAAGTTCATAAGGAAGGGGTTCCTTTAAGACCGATTATTACCTTCAGAGGTTCACCCACTTACAACTTGGCTAAGGCCGTAGCCAAACGACTAAGGCCCTTGGTGGAGAAGTCGGAATGTTGAAGAATTCGACGGACTTTATTGGTAGACAACGAGGATTAAGCTTGGAAGAGGGAAATATATTGGTTTTCTTTGATGTTAAATCGATATTCACTTCTTTACTACAGGACTTTTTAAAGCAGGTGGCGCTTTCTAAGAGTGAAGTCTCGGAGGAGTTTCTGGACAATGAAAAACTGTCAACAGAGGAGCTCATGAGTTTAGTCAACTTGTGCTTGGATTCAAACTTTTTCATGTTTAGGGATAAGGTTTACCACTTGAGGATTGGAACCCCCATGGGATCTCCGATATCGGTAGTCTTGGCAGAGATGGCGATGCAGGAGTTTGAGGAAGAGATGCTGGTTGCGGCACCAGTAACTCTGAAAACGTGGGTGAGATATGTGGATGACGTCTTCGTAATAATGAAGGAAGGGAGAGGTTGATTGCTTCCTCAACTTCTTGAATGGGAGGAATGAAGCCATCCAATTTGAAATGGAGAGGGAAGTGGAAGGATGGATACCGTTTCTGGATGTCCTGGTGATGAAATTTGGGGCCAGTGTGACTACGGTGTGTATAGACATACAGACATACAGACATGCTTTTGAATTATGACAGTTGCCACCCCGGTGGAGCATAAGAAGAGTGTGGTAAAAACGTTGTGGTCGAGAGCGGGGAATTTGTGCTCTACCATAGAGAACTTGAAAGAAGAGAGGAAACACCTGTAGAGGGTCTTTGTAGACAACGGGTACCCTAAATCAGTTATTAGAAGATGGACCACAATACGGGGAAAAAGAGCAGTGGACACGAGACAGGCTGCAACAAGAAGAGTCACATTACCATACGTGAAAGGGGCATCTGAAGTCACTGCAAGATTATTGAGGAAGCAAGGGGTGGAGGTATCTCACAAGCCCGCGAACATGTTACATGGGACATTGACAAAGGTGAAAGACACGGAGGAGGAAGAGAACAAAACGGGGGTAGTTTATGATGTTGGTTGTAGCAATTGTGGCACTCACTACATAGGAGAAACGAGTAAGAAATTATCGACTAGAATCAAGGAGCATCAGCGTGCGGTAAATCGAAAAGGTGGTAGTTCGGCGATCTACAGGCACTGTCAAGAGGAGTAGCACGAGATGAATTGGAAGAATGTAGGTATGAAATACAGAAACAGCAAGAAAGAAGAGAGATTATTTTTGGAAGGAATGGCAAGTGACAGTAACAGCGTTAACAAATGTATTGATTTAAATCCGATCTACAAGGGAGCGAAGGACAGGCAGGACAGAAGGGGCACCGATCGGCGACCCGTGTATTGCTATTTTGTCGGGATTGTGATTTTGTTCTTTTAGTTCTTTTTGATTTTGGTGATTCCATTTTCATGCCACTTTTGCTAAACTTTGTAATTCACTTCTCCATGTCATTCAAGATAAGGGTTTAACTCTGTTTTATTGTTTTGATTTTTATCTTAGCTACAGAGGAACGAAGGACAAGCAGGACCGAAGGAGCGATGGTTAGCGGTCTAATAATGGGGATTTTGTACCGAGTGAGATTTTATCATCATGGGCTTTTTTGATGTTGGTAGCAACATGTTCGTGCCTCTTTTGTCTAATTTTGTAAATCTCTATGTCGTTCCAAACATGTGTATGTGCTTAGTTACAAATGGGGCCATTCATATTCTTGGATGAAGGCGGGGGTT
>NC_134811.1:38350299-38355299 GCF_046742065.1 Oratosquilla oratoria
TATGGAGTTTAGCATAAGTGGTTTCATTATTCAACAGGTTTGGCATTTTATCATCATAATCGACTTTGTTCAAAATAACCAAACAATTACTTTTGTCATCTCTTGTGATATGTAAATTTTAATCACTTTTTAATTCCTTATATTATAATAAGAACCATCTGGGACAATATGAAATGCTAAGAGCTGTCAATGAACTGTATACAAATCCCTTGTAAATATTAAGGTCTTGTATGGAAACATCACAATTTTTCCAAATTGGAAGAGCCTTTGACTACGTCACCATAATCAATCTGTTGGTTATTGGCAGCAAAATTAAGGGCGCGCTTCATATCACTACTTAATGGTTCGTCCGATATATTAACCACAAAATTAGGGTTAACATGCTTACACCAATAACTATCTTTAACAAGTAAAGAAAGAACAACTCCAAGTTGGAAACTTTTGAAGCTCCACTAGCTCAGTCGGTAAAACATTGGCCTAACGTCAAGCAAGGTCTCGGTTCGAGCACCGAGGTGACTGTCGGGAATTATTTGGGTATGATATGCGCAGTCAGTGGCGATTCACTTCAGGTATTTACAACGACGAGAGCACTTTAAGGAATCGTACCATCTTCACCACTGCTTACGAAATGACGGTAGTGGTAAGGACGGCAGTTAGCACTCTACCTAGATTATCCGGGAGTTAGCTCAGTCAGTAAAGCATTAGCCTGGCGTCAAATGAGGCCTCGGTTCGAGCCCTGAGGTGACTGTCCGAAATTATTTGGGTATGATATGAGCCGTCAATGACAATTTACTTCAGGTATATAAATACATATACACATATTTGTATGCATATTCATTAGTAACAAGACAAAATATAGTAGTAAGTTATAGCTCAATATAATGCAAAATATAAGAAACATTATATAAGCACATCCTAGCGTGAGCAATTCACCTAATTCTTTTTCTCTTCATCTATCGCAATCAATCGAAACGACCATGTACAGACCGACGTGTCCTCACTGATATTTGGTAGTTGAAAAATCGCAGTGCGTTCAAGGACTTTCAAGACGTCAATTAGACTTCATCGCACAGTCACGCAGAGAAGCCACAACCGCGCAATATAACTATGTTTAGGCTTTTGGAACTATGTATCCTATACACAGAAACACGCAAACAATCCATGGTATTTTATGAAAATATCATGTTCATATTATCCATATGATTATTAGGGGTTTAATTGTAGAGCGGTTGATGGTTCAAACGATCGTACAAAGTTTTTTTTTATTATTAATATACCTTGCTCTTCAGGTGCATATAACACAGTTCTCTCAATATAAGTCATTGAGGATTATATCTTATTGATGGGTGATGACCAAATCATTAATGGAAATTATCACCAAAAGGAAAAAATACCTTTACCCTTATGTGTATATATATATATATATATATATATATATATATATGTATATATATATACATGTATATACATATGTATATATATACATATATTATATATATATATATATGTATATGTATATATATATATACACGCACATATATACATATACATATATATATATATAAATATAAATATATATATATATATATATATATATATATATATATATATATATATATGTGTATGTATATATATACACGCATACACACACGCACATATATATATTTATATATATATATGTATATATATATATATATATATATATATATATATATATATATATATACAAGCACCCGGACCTGGCTTCGCCAGGTGTGCTTAGCCTACGGCGTAGCGAGCGCCCTGCCCTACGGGCAGTTTTAATGTACCAATATGGGAAAATAAAAGAGTAACAATAAATTCCATAATTCTATTTAGACCTACTACGATTTTGTACATGAAAAATACATTAAACACATAAGTGGAAATTCAAATCTTTCTTCTCTTTCTAACGATGTCCCTCAGTGAAAGGTCTTTAGAATAATCCACTGTGTAAATTTCTTCGGGCATAATCATGGCTACGGCTTCTTCTTCTGTCTTTCTGAAAATTTATCTTGGAATGCACACGATGGATTGATCAGGTTCTTCTTCCCTTATTTGCGAAGGAGTCTTCAAAATCTCCCGAAGGACTCTTCAGTCTCCAAAAGCAGTCGTCAAAGTCTACTGACGTTGTCGTCAAATTCTCCCCTCGTCTCTCTCTCTGTTTCTCTTTCTCGTTAGGTCAATCATAAAGGCAATAAAATTTTGGAAGGTGGTCATAAAAACGCCAGGAAATTTTCAAAACTGAAAAACTTTATTTATGTATATAGATTCTCTTGGCAATATTTCGTAAAGATTCTCTTAGCAATATTTCGTAAAGATTCTCTTGGTAATATTTCGTAAAGATTCTCTTGTTAACATTTGGTAAAGATTCTCTTGGCAATATTTCGTAAATATTTTCTCATTAATATTTCGTAAAGATTCTTTTGTCAGAATTCCGTAAAGATTCTCTTTTTTCTTGTTAGCACCACTTTCTTTTTCCATGGTAATATTAGTGTTTCCGGTGATGACTCATTTCCGGGTTGGGCCTTGCGTAGGAGGTTGGAAGGTTTAGAGAGAAATATTTTTTTTTATGTTAGTGGAGTAGAGATTCTCTTGGCAATATTTCGTAAAGATTCTCTTAGCAATATTTCGTAAAGATTTTCTTGGTAATATTTCGTAAAGATTCTCTTGTTAACATTTGGTAAAGATTCTCTTGGCAATATTTCGTAAATATTTTCTCATTAATATTTCGTAAAGATTCTTTTGTCAGAATTCCGTAAAGATTCTCTTTTTCTTGTTAGCACCACTTTCTTTTTCCATTTTAATTTTATTAACGAATGCTTACAGGCGTCTGAGTCAGATGTGTCCCCGGGAGTTAGTGTTTCCGGTGATGACTCATTTCCGGAGTAGGAGGTTGGAAGGTTTAGAGAGAAATATTTTCTTATGTATATATACATATACAGGATGGGGCAGAGCAACTTGCTTATTTGGAAAGTAAATTAAAAGGAAAGCAATGCAGATATATATCTATTTTTTTGAACAGCATCAAGTTCAACATTTAAATTTCATGTTTTCCCAGTTTTAAAGATTATTTCAGCCAGATGGCATCCATTATTCTCAATGCACTGCGTTAATCGAAATCGGAGGTTTCGTTCAACTCTGTCCAGCACATTGACGGTTATGATAGCGATAGCTTGACGAATGTTGTTCTTCAGGTAAGCCAGGGTCCTAGGATGATTGTTGTAAACAAGTGATTTTAGATATCCCCATAAAAAATAGTAGCAGGGTGCTAAATCTGTCGACTGCAGATCGCCCCTCAAGGAGATGAGGCGTCCTGAGAAGTGTTACCGCAAAACAGACATTGACACACCCGCTGTGTGTGCCGTGGCACTGGTCTGCTGGAACCATGCATCTCCCGCATCCATCTGGTTGAGTGTTGGAAGGAAAAACTCTTGAATCATGTGGACATAACAGTCAGAAGTCACCGAAACTGCCTGTTTTTTTTTTTTTTTCCAAAAATCATGGACCAATTATCCCAACTCGCGATAATGCACAACAGTTACACGTTGTGAATGTAGGGGACGCTGAAGAAGTTGTCTGGGGTTATTAGGCCTTCAAAAGCGCATGTTCTGCTTATTTACTGATCCCGAAAGATGGAAGTGAACTTCATTACTGAAGAAAACGAGTGTGTCGTGAGGCATACCAAGAAGCGCCTCACATGCATTTTCTCGAGCAACAAAATCGCGTGGATTAAGTTCCTTCACCACAGCCAGTTTGTAGGGATGAAATTTTAGTTCTTCATGAAGGATTCGTTTTACAGAACGAGTAGACAACCTAACAGCAGCTGCATATGCGGGCAGAGCGTTGAGGGGATTGCTAATCAGAAAGCCTTATCACGACAAGGTTTTGGGGTGACCTTACTGTTTGTGGAATGCCAGTTTTTTTGTTTTTGTTTTTTTCCACATCACCATTTTCCCTTAAGCTGTTTACCTATGAAACAATCGATTGTCGGCCAGGAACACGGCCATGGGGCCCAATATTGAAATGTGTACGGAATGCAAGTTGCGTGGCTATGATCGAGCGACCACTGGCAAAGTATACCTCAACAGAGAATACGCGCCTCACCTTCGTTCACTCCATGATGCTAACTGAAAAAGAAGCCCAGTACAACTTTACGCCACGCCCTTTCGATAGTGCCTACCGCCACCCTCCGCGAAGCAACCATCGCTTCAGGGTGCCATATTCAAATAAACAAGTTGCTCTGCCCCACCCTATATATATATATATATATACATATATATATAATATATATATATATACATATATATATATGTATATATATATATATATGTATATATATATATGTATATATATATATATACAAGCCGCGGGCTTCGCCGGGGGCTTGGCTGCGCAAACAGCGGCCTACCGCCGCAGCTTTCCGCGCTCTAATCCCTCGTTTTCCCATTCGGCCTCGGCCTCGGGGCGGAACCCCAACATGGGATCCCCAGCACGAAGAAGAGCGCAAAGAAGAACGCGAAGAAGAACGCGAGGAAGAAGAACGCGAAGAAGAACGCGAGGAAGAACGCGAAGAAGAATACGAAGTAGAATGCGAAAAAGAACGCGATAAACAACGCGAAGAACAACGCGAGGAAGAAGAACGCGAGAAGAAGAACGCGGAAAAGAACGCGAAGAAGAATAACGCCAAAAAGAACACGAATAAGAACGCGAAGAAGAACGCGAAGAAGAATGCGAAGAAGAACGCGAAGAAGAATGCGAAGAAAAACGCGAAGAAGAACACGAGGATGAAGAAGAAGAAGAAGAAGAAGAAGAAGAAGAAAAAGAAGAAGAAGAAGAAAAAGAACGCGAGGAAGAAGAAGAAGAAGAACGCGGAGAAGAAGAAGAAGAAGAAGAATAACGCGAAGAAGAAGAAGAAGAAGAAGAAGAAGAAGAAGAAGAAGAAGAAGAAGTAGAAGAAGAAGAAGAAGAAGAAGAAGAAG
>NC_134811.1:38362799-38365299 GCF_046742065.1 Oratosquilla oratoria
AGTGAAGGTAGAGGTAGAATGTAGATTGAGAGAAGCGAGTAAATGCCTTGGTGGAATAAAGAGCGTAATGAGGAATAGACATTTGGAAATGGATGCTAAGAGGAGACTGTTTGAAGGAGTGATTGTGCCAACATCATTGTATGGGGCAGAAACATGGAACATAAGAGAAGAAGAGAGAAGGAGTTTGAATGTGTTTGAGATGAGGTGTCTGAGAAGTATGATGGGAGTTACTAGGCTAGATAGAGTGAGAAATGAGGAGGTGAGGAGGAGAACAGGGGTGGAAAATGAGTTGGGAGATAGGGTTGATGAAAGAATATTAGGATGGTTTGGACACATGGAAAGAATGAGTGAAGAAAGACTAGTAAAAGAGGTGTGGAAGGCAGATGTGGAGGGAGTGAACATGAGGGCACGTCCTAGGATGAGGTGGATGGATGGGGTGAAGGGGGCTTTGGGGAAGAGGGGAATGTCTGTTGAGGAAGAACGGGAGAGGACAGAAGACGGGTGAATGGAGAATGGTTGTATATGGATGATGTTGTGATTGCATGAGGTGGAATGGGCGGGGTGATGGAGGGTGAGGTAGTATGTGTGAGCAAAGTTTAACGCAGCCCGAAGGGATTTCTCCCCATCCTCTCCTTTTATGCAATGGGGGGACGGAGAGGGGGGTCGCCGATTTAATGAAGCGGCCTTGCTGTGGATGTGCTGTGTCTTGCGACACTATTTCTGACCCAGGGTAGTGGACAAGGTACAGGGATGACCCGCCATCCAGGAGGTGCTCAGATAAGAGGGAGGGTGGAGGGGTGTGGAGTGTATTCAGGGATGGAATGGGTGGAAATGATTTTATGCCTTTCCCTTTTTGACTACCTCCCTTGTAAGGGGGAAAAAGCCTTGGTATATGTATGTATGTATATATATATTCAACAAAGACACACTGTTTTAGATAAGAAGAAATGAAGTAGACGATATCCATATATTTCGATCATAGGCTGTGATACTCTTCAGTGGAGTACAGAGTAGTGAGGAAAATACATGTCTATACAGAGAAAGAAAAGAAACGTGGACAAGACTCAAGTGGCGTCCATGTTTCTTTTCTTTCTCTGTATATTATGAATGCATTTTCCTCACTACTCTGTATTCCACTGAAGAGGATCACAGTCTGCTAGCGAAATATATGGATATCGTTTGGTTTATTTCTTCATATCCAACACAGTGAGTCTTAGTTGAATTTTACGAATGTGTTACGACATTACTTTATAGTAATATATATATAGAGATATATATATATATATATATATATATATATATATATGTGTGTGTGTGTGTGTGTGTGTGTGTACATATTTATGTATATATATGTCTATATATACATATATATATGTATATATATATGTGTGTGTACATATGTATATATATATATATATATATATATATGTATACATGAATTACCTTTTGAGCTATCCCTCTTGATGACTCAATTATTGAAGTCACTGTCTCCGTTTGTGACATGCAGGCTTTGTTCGAGTGCTCTGTTTGACAATGTTACAATTTCCTTTAAACGCTTTTACTTGTTATTCTTAATCTTGATTGTGTAGGAATTCAACTGGAAAAAGTTGTTACTGTTGATAAGATGAACATCTATATACTTGGTATCATTCAGTGTTCGTTAGTGTATATATACATATATATATATATATATATATATATATATATATATGTATATGTATGTGTGTATGTATATATAACCATATATGTATATGTATATATATATATATATATATATATATATATATATATATATGTATTGGAAATTGGTATGTTATAACACATTTGTAAATGTTCACAAAAAAAAAAAAAACACCATCGGAGAAATAATATCGGAAGTACAGGAAAACTGTATACAATAATTCAACAACTATCTGTAGTCCTCTGCAGCAGAATAGTTACAATAAGTTAAAGTACAAGTATATATGAGGTAGTCAGGGGTACATTAAAGGGGATGGGGAAAGTGGGGGGACTCAGATTACATGCCCTTGATATGGTTGGGTCAAGAAAGGACAGTTGGTGGTATTTTGTCCGACCACTCTTAACATTAATTTGTTGACTGCTAACTTCGTAATACAATCTTGGGGCCACTGACTTTTTGAGGTATTGAAGTTAGGATAATGTTTTATTAAAGAAGATTCAACAATTTTCCTACGATAGCTACAGTGTGATTTAGAAATAATTGGTGCATTATCCCAATCTAATCTGTGGTCTTTTTGGCTGGCATGAAGGAACACAGCGGAGTTAACTTCCCCATATTTCATGGAGTTTTTATGTTCCTTTATGTCCACGAGATCACACATATATATATATATATATATATATATATATATATATATATATATATATGTATATATAATACATATACATATATATGTATATATATATATATATATATGTATATGTATATATATATGAATATATATATATACATATATATATACATATATATATATATATA
>NC_134811.1:38382799-38390299 GCF_046742065.1 Oratosquilla oratoria
TTCTGGAAGCTCAACTTTTATTGCCGCTTCAGAGTTGACGGTGATTCTTGCGACTTTCCATCCTCGATCCTTTGTTCCAATTTCGCGTCAACCCCAGCCGTGTCGACCTAGACCTGACCTGACCTGACCTGACCTGAACTAAGGGGGTCAAGTCCTCTCGAAGAGATGATGTGTAATGCAGATTTTCTTTCAGTTGATGCTAGGTGGCGACACACACACACAAACACACACACACACACACACACACACACACACACACACACACACACACACACACACACACACACACACACACACACACACACACACACACACACACACACACACACACACACACACACACACACACACACACACACACACACACACACACACACACACACATATATATATATATATATATATATATATATATGTTGGTACATTGTGACAAGTTGATGAAGGTGGAAAAAGAAGTCACGGGTCTAGTTCCGAGTTACTGAGTTTATTCCTGACCGGTTTCGCTCTATGCTTCTTCACATTCCTCTGAAGAAGCATAGAGCGAAACCGGTCAGGAATAAACTCAGTAACTCGGAACTAGACCCGTGACTTCTTTTTCCACCTTCATATATATATATATATATATATATATATATATATGTATATATATATATATATATATATATCAAATCAGCCATCCTGAGTCCACTGCTGAACAAAGGCCTCCTTCATAGCATTCCATGATTCACACGAACGCGCCATCCTCTGCCACGTCACTCCTGCAAACTTCTCAATCTCGTCTATCCACCTTCTGTCTGGTCTCCCTCTTCCACGCTTCCTATCTCGCGGCGTCCACTCAGTTGCACACTTGCTCCATCGCTCATCAGTCGTTCGCACTAACTTACCTGCCCAATTTCACTTTCTCTCTTTTGCTGCTTCCACAATATCTTTCACTCTAGTCTGCTCTCTTTCGGTCTCTCAGCGTTATTCCCATCATTGATATCTCCATTCTCCTCTGTGCTCTCCTCAGTTTTGTTTCCATTGCATTCGTTAGTTTCTAAGTCTCACACCCGTAGATTATTGCTGGTAGAATGCATTGATTGTAAACTTTACGTTTCAAGCATAAATGTAAAGAGCCTATCAGGATCTTTTTATACTTACCAAACACTTTCCAACCAATTGTAATGCGTCTTTTTACTTCATTATCATGACCTTTCATCACTTTCACCATCTGGCCTAAATAATTAAACTCTTCAACTTCCTCAACACTCTCATCATCAATTACAATCTCTTTACTTTGAACTTTTGTATTGAACATTACTTTGGTTTTACTTTTATTCATTTCTAAACCTACTTTGACACTTTCCTTGATTAGATCACTCAGCATATCTTGCAAGTCTTCTGCTCTTTCTGAAATAAGAATAATGTCATCCGCAAATCTTAGGTGGTTCAAATATTCACCATTAATCTTTAAACTTGTTTTTCCCCTACTCAATCTTCTGAAAATATCTTCAAAGCAAGCTGTAAATAGTTTTGGTGAAATTGTGTCGCCTTTCCGTACTCCTTTATCGATCTTGATCTTTTCTGTATCTTTATATAGTCGAACTATAACGGTACCTTTCACATAAATCTTTTCTAAAACTTTTACGATCTGTTCGTTTGTACCTTGCTTGCATAGCGAGTTTAGTATTGCTATTTGTTCTACCGAATCAAAGGCCTTTTCGTAATCTACAAAAGCTAAACACAGGTATATTGTATTCTGTTGTTTTCTCGATTAGTTGATTTATCGCCTGCAAATGGTCTAGGGTTGAATATCCGCTCCTAAAGCCTGCCTGTTCTCTCTGTTGGTTTCCATCTAAAACTTGACTTAGTCTATTTGCAAGGATCTTGGAGAATACGATTTGATAGCAAACTAATCGGTCGATAGTTACTAAGGTCCTTCTGGTCTCCTTTTTTATGAAGCAAAATCACTATAGCACTGCACCACGCATCAGGAACGCTTTCTTGACGTAAGCACTGGGTGTACAATTCAGCTAATTTAATATGAACTAATTTACCTGTTCCTGCGGCTTTCGACATATCTATCGATATACCATCTTCCCCAGGTTCTTTTCCTAGTTTCATAGATTTTAGAGCAAATTCCACTTCTTCCTTTGTAATATCTGGTACACTACTAACGTCTACACATAAATTTACTGATTCAACAACGGTCTTCGACGAGTAAAGCCCTTGGTAAAATTCTTTTACTTTTTTTACCATTTTGTCTCTACATTTAATCATTTCTCCATTTCTATCTTCCAAACATATCATTTGCTGTCTTACTAAAGCATGTTTGCGCTCGGTCACTTTGATACCTTTACCCTTCCGAATAGTTTCCTCTATTTCATCCACACACACACACACACACACACACACACACACACACACACACACACACACACACACACACACACACACACACACACACACACACACACACACACACACACACACACACACACACACACACACACACACACACACACACACACACACACACACACACACACACACACACACACACACACACACACACACACACACATATATATATATACATGTATATATATATATGTATATGTATATATATATATGTATATATATATATACATACATGCATGCATACATACATACATACATACTGTACATACATGCATACATACATACATACATACATACATACATACATACATACATACATACATACATACATACATACATACATACATACATACATACATACATACATACATACATACATACATACATACATACACCAAAGTCTTTTCCCCCTTACACTGGAGGTAGCCAAAAAAGAAAAGGTCATAAAAAACCAATCCCAGCCATTCCATCCCCTAGATACTCCACTCCCCTCCACCCTCTTCCCTCCCTTACATCGTGGCACCTCCTGGATGACGGGTCATCTCAGCATCCAGTGTACTGCCCTGGGTCAGAAGTAGTGTCGCAAGACACAGCATATCCACAGTAAGGCCGCTTCATTAATTCGGTGACCCCACCCCTCTCCGTCGCCTCATGCAAAAAAGGAGAAGACGGGGAGGAATCCCTTAAGGCTGCGTCAATGTATTTCTCATACACATTCCCTCACCCCCATCCCCCACACCCTCATGCATCACAACATCATCCATATAAAACCCTTCTCCATTCACCCCTATCCTCTGTCCTCTCCCGTCCTTCCTCAACAGACATTCTTCTCTTTCGTAATGCCCCTTTTACCACCATCCATCCATCCCATCATTGGACGCCCCGTCATATTCACTCCTTCCATCTCTGGCTTCCACACATCTTTTACTAATCTTTCTTCACTCATTCTTTCCATGTGTCCAAACTATACCAACACTCTTTCATCAACCCTATCTCCCAACTCCCTTTCCACTCCTGTTCTCCTCCTCACCTCCTCATTTCTCACTCTATTTAGCCTAGTAACCCTTACCATATTTCTCAGACATTTCATCTCAAACACATTCAAATTCCTTCTCTCTTCATCTCTTATGTTCCATGTTTCTGCCCCGTACAGTGCTGTTGGCACAACCACTCCTTCATATAACCTCCTCTTAGCATGCATTCCCAAATGTCTATTTCTCAATACATTTTTTAATCCACCAAGACATTTACTCACTTCTCTCAATCTACATTCTACCCCCACCTCACTCCTCCCTTTCCTGCCTCATTCGCACACAAGTATCTAAAACTATCCACTTCCTCCAGTCTCTATCCCTTAATACTCACTTCCAGCCTGCTGCCACTCTCTCCCCTTGTGCATCTCATCATCTTACTTTTACCCACATTTATCTTCAGCTTCCTTCTTTCACACACCTTTTCAAACTCTGTCACTAACTTCCTCAATCCCTCCTCTGATCCTGCTACAAGCGCAGCGTCGTCAGCAAACAGCAACTGGCTTATTTCCCATTTTCTTCATTTTCTTTAACATATCTCCAACCCCTGACCCACTACCCTTGCATTTACCTCTTACACCACCCCATCTATGTATAAATTGAACAGCCAGGGTGACATTATATATATACATATATATATATATATATATATGTATATATATATATGTATATTATATACATATATATATTAATATATATATATATATATATATATATATATATATATATATATATATATATATATATATATATATATATTAGGAGTCTGCACGCTAACATAAATAATCGGAATTATTATAGTTAATGAATTCATATTGCTTATTTGTTCTATTTATTCATCTATGTTTCTAAACATTTATTTATTCCTTTATGCAATTATTATCTATTTATGTATATTTACTCATTCAGTTTTAGATAATCATTTTTTAGAAAAATGAAAAAATCTAAATCCTTTGACTTGGCTAACTCCGATATCAGGGGGGAAAACTGTTTTTATATAGATAGACTTATTTATCTATTCACCTATCTATTCACTTGTTTATTTTTTTTTCATTCATTAATTTATTCATTTAATTATTCAATAATCTATTTATATATTTATCTATATTTTTTTCACTTATTCACTCAATTATCTATTTCATTATTTGGGAGAATATTTAGACCTTTGACAAGCAGAAAGAAATTTTGGCATTTATTCCAGCTGTTGCCAACCAATCTTATTCATGTCTTGTTGCGCCCTCTTGGTAAAATGTAGAACTCATATATACAATACCCTTATCTTTATCACTGAAGAAGAACTAGCTAAAGACTCAAAGTGTTATATGCCTCTCTCCCAAAAAAGTGGGTCTATTTAGGTAATTATTAGCTATTAGATATAAATGAAAAACATATGATAAGAGGTACAAAGATGTGGTAGAAGTCATCACCAATCCCCTATTATGCACTTTAGGAACTATTTAGGAAGGTAACAGTCAATGCTGTGAGATGGGAAGAAGGCGAGGCTTGAACCAGTGACTAAGAATATGTGAGGCCAACTTGCTTCCTACTACACCACCAGCACACATCAGGCAGCTCATTTCACTTAACTAGCATTATGGTAAACAAAAGCCTGTATGACGGACTTAAACGAGTTAGAAATAAGTTTTCGATCAACCTAGATGTTTTCTTAAGCTGAATAAAAGTGTCTATAAAGAAATATAAGGCAAACATTTAAAGTAGACATATAAGGCCCTATAGGGATTAATATTTTTATGCACATATATGGTGTCGTCAGAGAGTGAGAAAAATTATATTAATCCTCCTTCATGAGAAATGAGATGAAAATTTAATCCTTCGTAAGATAAATCTCTTTACAGGTGAATAAAATGGAATGGTATTATATAAAAAACTAATCAATATTGCAAATAGTAATTTAATGTTTCTGATATCATGATATTTTGTGTGTGATTGTTTGTTTTTTTATCATTATTTGATCTCTTTTGAATTATCCAAGACCCTTTCCCTAGCATGTCAACAGGACGTGTTTGCACTCACATACTCGTATGCAAATATTACCTGCAGCAGCTAGAATTCCATTTTAACCAGCAAATGGGAGATGCAGTTGTCTCCTCAGATATTCTTCAGTACGACTTATTCCCTCCAATTTCATTCCTTTCTGTCAATTGACTCGATCTTCTTTCAGAGGTTCTGACAAAGACGTTTTCTTTTCCCAGAATTCCTTCCAGTTCTTGGTGTCTCTCAAACTTTGCTTAACCCTCAGATGACGGGGCGGGTGGAGAGTGGAGGGTGGAGAGTGGATGTGGGTGGGTGTGATAGGAAAGTTAGAGGTGTAGGTATAAGATCAGGATGTCCCTTTTGAGTGAATGAAAACTTTCCGGAAAGTGACAGTAATCTATATAAAGATGGTAAAAAGCGCAGATAGTGAATTTGTATGTTTTAAACCAAAGACATTCTTTTTTCCTCTTCCCGTCTGAAAGGAATTCACCTAATGGAAGACCAAACAATGAATATGAACTTAGGGTCTGATGTTTGTCGTTTTTTTTTTTTTTTTTTTGTGAGTGTTTTCTCATAGTTGAATAAAATCGCCTGGTAAAGACTACAACTAAAATTGGCATTAAAAAGTTCCTCTTTTGTTTTGTTGACCTCCTTTAGCAAATTAGCGTACCATATAGATTTCTAATTTGACCGAGATCATACTCTGTATCTCAAATGAAGTAGGCACTCTTGATAAATGGAATCTTGATCAATCTACAGTGGATTCCTATTTTGTAAAGACTTTATCCTTGTGCCTAGTTAATCTTTGTCACCAGAAGGAAAGGCTATGAATAAAATCATGATATCAAAGTAGCTTAAGAATATTGGATTAAAATTCTTCCATCCACAAGTATTCTTTATTAACCTCGTGGTCGCTAATACTATGGATTCTTAATCTACTAAGAGATTGTTCCATGACTGAAAAGTTTGAGTGTTTCCTTTAACCTCTTCATCTTATTGGCATACAACACTAAGGTTTCTTTTTGTATCACTAGACTATTTAATCACAGAACACTGAAGGCACATTTTTGCTAAAAAAAACAACTAGAATATAGACTAGAACAGTGTTTAATACCTTCTTCGCAGCAGTACAGCGATCGATGTGGAAAATACATGACAATTGTTCCTCTGAGAGGAGACTCCTGTCGTGAACAGACTCCAACTAATTGATACAATCCCCAGCTCCGGACCAGCTCTTCAGCCATTCAGTAAAGTAATTTGGTGTTTGACCAAATAAAATTTTTGAAATGAACGTCAGAAAACGTTTCTGCAGTCGCCGTATGAGAGGCAGCGTCATGTAATTAATTTAAAAGCTGGGTAATAATAGCCTCTAATTCAAATTTTCGTCACAGGTATCTGGAGAGCATCTTCTCGATAATCAAATGATTATCTTAAAGACGTGGAACGAAGAAATGCTTAACCCTTTCAGTACGGTGACGCAATATCAGTTCAATACAATAGATTATAGTTTGGAGTCGCTCGGTAGCTCTGTGGATCCCGTGTCGAGTTCATGAGTAGGTGATCGGGAGCTCGATTTCTGGGACCGGCTGCATGCATTAGTTCCCGATAGCCCTGGCCAGGCGGGGAGGCGACCCAACATTAGCCTAAAAAAAAAAAAAAAAAAAAAAAAAAAAACTTGCCGCAACTGAAAGGGCTTTGCCCTACCAGAGATTTCTCACTTCTCAACTAAGTGAATACGAGACCAGCACGCTTCCGGTTACGCCATCAGCACAAAAGTAGAGAGAAGAATAAGAATGACCAGGATCTTTTTTTAAGAGAGAGGGAAAGAGAGAGAAGATGAACATCCAATCCTAAGATAAGAAATTGCTGATTGGTTTGATTTGTAGGGCTGCGATTAAGGTTCCTGATATATTGACTACATAAAACATGCATATGATACACCATATGGAGTAATGAGAACTAAACGGGAGAGTCCTTAATGACGTAATGTGCCTTCATAAGAGTAAATTCGTGGAAAAATGGACGCTGGGGGAGGAAGACAGGAGGAGAGTAAAGGTGACGGCATAGAAAATAT
>NC_134811.1:38392799-38400299 GCF_046742065.1 Oratosquilla oratoria
CCTTCTGTTTCACTTCCTTCTCTCTTCTACACCTTATCTCGTCTTCATCTTGATTTAAACTACTTTGTCTCTTCCTTCCTATGTCCTTTCCTTTTCCTCCTCTTTCACTTTCTCCTCATCCCCTTCTCCTCCTAATACTATTGTTTATTCTTCTACATCTTCTCTTCCTCGCACTCCTAGTCTTCCTACTCTTACTCCTGATTCTATTTCTCCTCCTTACGCTGATTCCTACCTCCACCTCTTCCATCTCCTATTCCCTATAATCCTACTTCATTTCTTCTTCCTTTTTATTTTACTAGCTTTCCTTCTCGTTGTCTTCCATTTTTTTCTTTTTCTCTTCCCACTTATCTCCATTTAGTTCCCTTTACTCCCTCGTTAACTCTTTCACTCACCATTCTTCCTTGTCTTTCCATTTACCTTCATCCCTTTATGTCCCAACTAAACCCTTTACGATTTTATACTTTTCTGGTGTTTCTTCAGAAGAAGAAACATAATGAAGCTAAGGTCACTGGGTGGTTGGCCAAGCCTGAAGTTCATCTTTGGCTCTTTAATCGCTTCTCCAGCCAGATCGGCTGAATTAAACCGACGGGTCTTGGCATCCACGAAGACTTGCGGACCAGGTTGTTGGGTTGAACAGGTCGTTGAACTGAAGGTAGACTTATAGTGTAAAGTTTTATGGATTCTAGGGAAATCCTTTCATCTTCTTCGCCCCACCTGACTACTTCGAAGATTTCCAAGTTACTCAAACTATACCCTAGCCTCTATTTTCCTGACGTGTGAATATTCCCATCTTCGACGTTGAGGAAAGAATCTAAGCGCTAGTCAGAATAGAATGCCTAGTCCCTTTATGAGTCTACAGCTTATTCTAAATAAAATTAAATGTCTGTAATCAACTGAAGGATCCCGTGTGGGTATAATGATAATGGGTGATTTCAATTTTACTGACATTGATTGGATGACCCTTGAACATGGCCATATAGGTAGTCGCTTGATTGATTTTCTTGGTGACAATTACTTAATTCAGCATGTAAAAGAGCCCACAAGATATGGAAACTTACTCGATTTATTGATCACTAGCCGCGAAAGCATGGTAACTGATGTAGAAGTCGGTGAATCTGTTGCAAATAGCGATCACAACTTAGTCAGATTCAAACTCCTAAACAATTTTAGAATAGATACTTGTGCTTCTAAAATACCCGATTTTAGTAAAGCTCAGTTCATAGAACTACGTCAGGAGCTTCAGCTTACAGATTGGGAGGCAAAATTAAACGAAAGGCCTGTAGATCAGATGTGGGAAATATTTCAAAATACGCTCACTAAGATGATTCAAACTTACATTCCTTTTAAGGACAGACGTCCACCAAATCAGGCTCGCCCAAAGTGGCTCGACAAAGAAACTGAAAAAAGTATTGCTAAAAAGAGACAGGCTTATAAGAAATATAAGTGCTCGGGTGCATCTAATGACTATGAAAGTTATGTATCAATACAGAGAGATTTAAAAAAGACAATAAGAAAAAGAAAACGACAATACGAAATGAACATCGCTGATAAATCCAAAGAGAATCCCAAAGAATTCTATAGTTACATTAGAGATAAAAAGGTTGTTAGGAATCACATTGGTCCACTATTATCTGCTGACGGTCAACTTGAATATTCAAATGAAGGAATGTGTAATATCTTAAACAATTATTTTAGCTCGGTATTCGTAAACGAAACACCTCAAAGTGAATTCCAAACTGAAACCTGTGAAAAGTCTGGGGTAAACTTACTCACTACGGTAAATATAACAAAAGAAACAATTAAAAGGTGTATAGACAAAATCAAAGTTAATAAAACACCAGGGCCTGACGATTGGCATCCAAGAATCTTAAAGGAAATGAAAAATGAGATTGTTGTTCCATTAGAAATTATTTTCAAGAAATCCATCATATCCGGAGATGTCCCAAGAGAATGGAAGCTAGCTAACGTTACTCCCATATTCAAAAAACGTGACAAAAAGAAACCAAATAACTATAGGCCTATAAGTTTGACTTCGATCGTAGGAAAAATAATGGAAACTATCATCAGAGATGCTATCGAATATCATTTAGAAAGTAACCGTTTGATAAATGATAGCCAGCATGGTTTCAGACGGAAACGTTCTTGCGTGACTAACTTACTCGAATTCTACAACACAGTTATCTCGAATTATGACAAAAGAAACAATATAGATTTAATATATCTAGACTTTGCAAAAGCTTTTGATACCGTCCCACACGAAAGACTACTTACTAAATTAGCTTTGCATGGCATAAGTGGTAGCCTATTAGGTTGGACTAGTAATTGGTTGAATAATCGAAAACAGAGAGTTGTTTTAAATGGAAAAAATTCTAGATGGAAAAGTGTTGCAAGTGGAGTTCCTCAGGGTTCCGTTCTTGGGCCACTTCTATTCATAGTATATATAAATGATATAGACCATGGACTAAAATCTACTGTTTCCAAATTTGCTGATGATACAAAACTGTGCGGAGTGGCAAATGATCACTCAAACCAATTAGATATGCAAGAAGATTTAGATAAATTACAGCAATGGTCTGAAAAGTGGCTAATGAAATTTAACACAAGTAAATGCAAGGTAATGCACATAGGTAAAAATAACAGTAAGTACGATTACAAGTTATTTGGAAATTCGTTAACAAAAGTCGATAGTGAAAAAGATCTCGGCGTAATTATCAGTAACGACCTCAAATCATCCAAGCAGTGTATTTCAGCCTCTGAGAAAGCAAATAAGATTCTGGGATTGATTGCGCGATCTTTTGATTTCAAAAGTCCATCACTCATTAACAAGCTATATAAATCGTTAGTTCGTCCACATTTGGAATATGCTGTTTCCGTATGGTCACCGAATCTCATTAAAGACATTGACAGACGAGAAAAAGTACAACGGCGAGCCACAAAACTGATTCCAAATATCAAAAATAAATCATACGAAAATCGACTTAAGCACATGAATCTGTTTTCCCTAAAAAAGCGTTAACTCAGAGGTGACTTGATATAGGTCTTTAAGATTTTAAAGGGAATTGACAACATCAAAAGTGACCAAATTTTCACATTGAATGAGAATCAGACAAGAAACAATGGTCTCAAACTGTCCGGAAATAGATTCAATTTGGAAGTAGGTAGAAACAACTTTGCCAACCGTGTAGTTAATGAATGGAATAAACTTCCTGCACAGGTAGTGCAATGTAGTTCAGTTCAAAGCTTTAAGAATCATTTAGATAAATACCTAAGTAAGATGCTGTAATGATTATAATTTATGTTATATTATTTGTTTTTGTTTTGTTATAATTTGTCTGTCTGATTTTCATTTATTATTAGTTATATGTCAATTTATAATAATTTACTATTTACCTGTTTGTTTGTTATTCAACTATACCTATGCATTTATTTATGTATTTTATTTGTTATTTTTACGTTATTATAGTTTTAATTTATTATTAATATGATATATATATATATATATATATATATATATATATATATATATATATATACACACATATATATGCACATATACATACATATACCAAGGCTTTTTCCCCTTTCCAAGGGAGGTAGCCAAAAAGGGAAAGGCATAAAAACACTCCCACCCATTTCATCCCTAAATACACTCCACACCCCTCCCACCCTTCCTCTCATCTGAGAACCTCCTGGATGACGGGTCATCCCTGCACCCTGCCCACCGCCCTGGGTCAGAAGCAGTGTCGCAAGACACAGTACATCCACAGCGAGGCCGCTTCATTTAATCGGCGACCCCCCCTCTCCGTCCCCCTTTGCATATAAGGCGAGGACGGGGAGAAATCCCTTCGGGCTGCGTCAAAATTTACTCACACATACTACCCCACCCCCCACTTCCCCGCCCATTCCTCCTCATGCAGTCACAACATCATCCATATACAACCATTCTCCACTCACCTCTGTCTTCCGTCCTCTCCCTTCCTTCCTCAACAGACATTCCCCTCTTCCCCAAAGCCCCCTTTATATATATATATATTTTTGCATCCGACCTAGATATGGATCAAAAGGTCTCCTGTCGGCATGCTCCGCCTTTGTAATTCTTTGTAATCCTTTGTATTTTATGCAGTCGGTACCTATGAGGTCTTAAAACATCCCTACAATCCAAATGACTCCGCATTCTTTCATGATTAAAACCTAATCTCCACTCAAAAAAGAATGCTCATTACCTTTGGCTTCTGTCATCCCCTCGTTCTGCTATCTTCCTTAATTTTTTCCTTTATCACTTCTATGACAACATATCATCAATGTAGTATTGTCCAAAAGAATCGAGGTGCTTGATATAACTGATAGAATACAATGAATTCAATCAGATGAAGAAAACACTTTCCACAACGAAAAGGCTCAAAGCATATCGATTTGATACGTTTAAGATTTCATTGTTAATTCTATTTATCAGAAAGGAATTCTCTTCAGATGAGGAACTTATTCATATATACCATAAGCTACTTCCAAATTCATACTCTTGTTTGTGAACTCGCATATGACCTCCGGCTTATTTGGAGAATCATCCTTACCCTTGCCTCTGCCGACAGCCACATTCGCCGAGGCCATTTCAAGGATGACCGGTAATTTTGAGCGTCTCCTGCTCCGGGGTTTAATGACGTCGTTCCGCTTGAGGCCCAAACCGGTTGTTCAGATTCAAACCGTCCTCGGGTTTCGAAGGATCCTCCTTTGAGGACAGGGTCAGGTGCGGAAAAAAGGTCATACGGTAGTACGACAAAAACCTATCGTTGTCAATATATACACTGTATATGTATACATACACACACACACACACACACACACACACACACACACACACACACACACACACACACACATATATATATATATATATATATATATATATATATATATGTGTGTGTGTGTGTGTGTGTATATATATATATATATATATATATGCGTGTGTGTGTGTGTGTGTGTGTGTGTGTGTGTGTGTGTGTGTGTGTGTGTGTGTGTGTGTGTGTGTGTGTGTGTGTGTGTGTGTGTGTGTGTGTGTGTTCAAAACATCCCAATACTCTTTCATCTACTCTATCTTCCAACTCCCTTTCTACCCCTGTTCTCCTCCTCACCTCCTTATTTCTCACTCTATTTAGCCTAGTAACCCTTATCATAGTTCTCAGACACCTCTTCTCAAACATATTCAAACTCCTCCTGTCTTCTTCCCTACGTACCATTTTTCTACCCCGTACAGTGCTGTTGGCACAATCATTCCTTTATACAATCTCCTATTAGCATCCATTGCCAAATGTCTATTTCTCATTACACTTTTTAATCCCTCCAAGGTATTTACATGCTTCTCTAAATCTACATTCTACCTCCAACTCCACTCTTTCCTTTCCTGTCACATTCGCACCCAAGTATCTAAAACTATCCACTTCCTCCAGTCTCTCTCCCTTAATACTTACTTCTAGGCTGCTGCCACTTTTTCCCCTTCTAATCTCATAACCTTACTTTTACCCACATTCATCTTCAACTTTCTTCTTTCGCACACCTTCCCAAACTCTGCCACTAATTTCCTCAATCCCTCCTCTGATCCTGCTACAAGCGCAGTGTCATCAACATACATCAACTGGCTTACCTCCCACTTTTCTATATTTTCTTTCACCATCTCCAATCCCTGACCCATTACCCTTGCATTTACCTCTCGCACCACCACATCCATGTATAGATAACACATCCCTGACGAAGTCCCACTTTTACCTCAAACCACTCACTCTCTCCATTTCTAATCCTAACACAAGCTCTACTACTCTCGTAAAAACTATTGGCTACTCTCAACAGCCATCCTCCTATCCCATATATTTGTAATGACTCTCACAGCGCCTTCCTGTCTACCCTGCCATTAACCTTTTCCAGATCCATTAAAGTCCAAAATACATCCTTACCTTTTTCTATAGCTTTCTCACATATCTGTCTAACCACAAAAATCTGATTTATGCAAGCTCTACTAGTCCTAAACCTACACTGTTCCTCACCAATTACTCCCTCTGTTCCTCTTCTAATCCTCTCAATCAAGACCCTCCCATAAGCCTTCCCAACTACACTTAAAGAGCTGATCCCTCTAAAACTACTACACTCACACTCGTCTCTTTTTCCTTGTAAAGTGGAACTATACAGGCACTCCTCCAGTCCTGTGGCACTCTACCCTCTCCTAAACAAACGTTAAATCCTCACCAGCCAATCCACCATCACTGTACCTCCTTTTTTTAGACATTTTGTATTGCGTCCATCCAACATAGGTGCCTTTCCTGTTCTCATCATCTTAACAAATGCCTTCACTTCATCTTTCCTTATTTCTCCTACATTTGCCTCACTCATTACTGTCATTTTCTTAGCACTTCCCACTGCAACTTCGTATCCTCTCTATCCTCCTTCACATGTAGCAACTCCCTGAAAAATTCTGCCCACTGCTTTCTCTTCCATTATCATCTCTCCATCTGCACCTTTTACCTTTTATTCTCTACTTGATTTGCCTCCTCTTCCTCTCTTAATTTCTTTCCAAAACATTTTTTTATTACTTTCAAAATCATTTGTCATACTCTTACCCCATTTCACATCTACTCTCCTCTTTGCCTCCTTTATCTTATGTTTTAATTCTCTTCTCTTTACTTTGTACCTCTCATATAATTCTCTCGTCCTAATTAGTAACCAATCTATGAAAACTTGTTTCTTCTCTTCTACACCTTTCTTTGCTTCGTCATCCCACCACTCACTACCCTTACTTCTATTTCCTCCCTCCTTGTTCCACACACCGTCATTGTACACCTTACGACTCCCTTATTGAACCATCTCCATTCCTCCTCCAATCCTAGTTATACTTTATCTTTCACTACCTCTCACTCCTCTCCCAGCTTCTTCTTACACTCCTCCTTTTCTTTACCATTTAAGCAGTTCACTCTAAATACCTTCCTAACTTCTTTCCTTTTCCTCTTTCTCCACATATCCCCCACTGTCTACTTACCTTCCACCAGGAAATGATCTGATACTTCCCCACTCTCTCTCCTTAGAACGTGTACATCTTTAACTGTTCCTACTATACTCCTGGTTCCCACTATATATTTAATTACCGCTCTGTCTACCACCCTTCCGTCCATCACCCTCTCCAATGTGTATTTATGCTTGACTTTCTTCCTAAACATTGTATTTGCTATCATCAACTCTCCACTGCGATTTCGTCCTGGAACTCCACATTTCCCTACCACTCCGTCTATTGGTTAATTTCCTACTCTAGCGTTAAGGTCTTCCAACACCATTACATTGAAATTTCTTCCTAATCCCTCTATGCACTCATTTAAATCCATCCAAAAAGCCTCCCTTTCCTCTAAACTCTTCTCACTACCTGACCCACATGCACTTACGAAAACCCATATCTCACTTCCCAGCTTCATCCTCATCCACACTAACCTTTAAGAAATCTCTTTCCACTCCACTATATGCTTA
>NC_134811.1:38410299-38415299 GCF_046742065.1 Oratosquilla oratoria
TATATTTTTTCAATAGTTACCCAACCAAAATACTATTGATAAATGTTCATGCCCATACATATACATATACATTTACATATACATATACATATACATATACATATACATATACATATACATATACATATACATATACATACACATATACATATACATATACATATACATATACATATACATATGCATATACATATGCATATGCATATGCATACACATATCTATATACATATACATATACATATACATATATATATGCATATACATATACATATACATATACATATACATATACATATACATATACATATACATATACACATACATATACATATACATATACATATATATATACATATGCATATGCATATACATATACAAATACATTATGCAGAAAGATCACTATTAACAACACGTGATCCACAAATTTTGCTGGTAACCACTAAATTTGTAATCAGGTTGTATGTGACCAAAATTAATTTGGTGAATTGTGCTGTTCTCTAGATTTTTTTTTTTTTTTTTTTTTATGACTTTGTGTACCAAGACTTATTCTTTTTTCATGTGTGACTTTTTGTCCTTCACCGGTTCCTTTCCTAGTGTAATATTTCGTGTCATCTTGTGCTATGCCAGTTCCTTTCCTAGTGTTTAATTTTGTGACATCTCACACCTTGCCTGTTCCTTTCCTAGTGTATAATCTTGTTATTTTTAAACCTCTTTGTAATACAACTTTTTCTGTATTCCCCTGAAGATGTGAATTACACGAAAGCGCTTGGGATATACTGTTTTCTTCCGATTTCCTTAGTGGTTACCAGCAAAATACATATACATATCCATATCCATATACATATACAGTACATATACATATACATATACATATACATATACATATATATATACATATACATATACATTATACATATGCATATACATATACATAAACATATGCATGTACATAAACATATACATATACATACACATATACATATAATATACATATACATATACATATACATATACATATACATATACATATACATATACATATACATATACATATACATATACATATACATATACATATATCGACGCCCAACTCTAAAAGGTATACATTTTTCTTTGGTGGTATATGGCAAAAGATTTCTTCGAGACAAGTTGAATGAAGGTTCTGAGGTTGAATTAAGGGATGTCTAGGTCTGGTGTGATACTACCTTGGTAAACAAAGTTGATGATGAAATAAATTCATTTATTGACAGGTGGATTAATATATGGTTGATTGATTGATTTATTCATTTATTAATTTATTCATTTATCAATTTATTTATTTATTTATTTATTCATTTATTCATTTATTCATTTGTTCATTTTATCTATTTATTCATATATTCATTTATTCATTATTCATTTATTCATTTATTCATTATTCATTATTCATTTATTCAAATATTCATTTAATAATTTATTCATTTATTCATTTGTTCATTTATTCACTTATTCACTTATTCATTTATTCATCTATTCATTTATTCATTTATTCATTTATTCATTTATTCATTTATTCATTTATTCATTTATTCATTTTTTTCTATTTTTCCTTTATTCATTTACTCATTTTTTCATTTGTTCATTTATTCATTTATTCATTTATTCATTTATTCGTTTATTCGTTTATTCATTTATTCATTTATTCATTTATTCATTTATTCATTTATTCATTTATTCATTTATTCATTTATTCATTTATTCATTTATTCATTTATTCATTTATTCATTTATTCATTTCGTTTTTCTATTTGTTCATTTATTCGTTTATTCATTTATTCCTTCATTCATTTCTTCATCTATTCATTTTTCACTTATTCATTTATTCATTTATTCATTTATTCATTTATTCATTTATTCATTTATTCATTTATTTATTTATTTATTTACTTATGTATTTGCTTATTTATTTTTGTCTATCAGAGTAATTTTTTCACAAGTAGCGGAACCTTAATATGACCTAATGGTGTGGATTGATATTTAAGCATTAATTGTAGAAAAATTATGTCATGACTCGTGAATTGCTTTACGTATATATAAAAGTGTCTCTAGAGATAGTTTCTAGTAAATATGATTTCGTAGTGTCTCACCAAACACTTGATTAAATAATTATTTTATGATCATGGTCCAGTACAGAGGTAAATATGTAAACAAGGATTTAGAACTTAGATTTAACGAATATTGGCTGTAGACTTGGCAAAAGTATAGCGTGGTCCATAGAGGTCGTTTCATCATAATGAACAAAAAAGTCTAAAGATATCTTTGTATCCATTGCTACAATTCCAGACACACGTACCCTTACGCAAACGCATGTTCTAGATTTTTAAAGCTTAGGTGTTGTAGCATATTACCTAGTCATATTCATAAAAAAAACATTGCAAAGTAACTAAAATATAGAAAGCGCATACGAGTTGCAACGTCTGAAATTGTATTTGCATATCTAAATTCAGAGGTGATGACAGTAGTTCACGTGGTGCTCGTAAAAACATTACACGCATACATGCATAGCTCTCCTCCACCATCTTTTCCTCTTCCCCATTCGTATATTTCTTATACTTCTTACTTCATTTCTCTGGGTCTCATTTATCCAAATCATTCTTTGTTTTCTGAATCTCTTCAAGTTGAATTATTATGTGTTTTTTCAACTCGAATTCTTCGTCGCCATTCACAATTTATTTTATATATTCTTTCGCTTTGTATCCCAATAGCTTCCCATTTCCTTTGGTTTAATTTTTTCCTTCCCTATGTTACATCTTTGTTTCCTTAGATTTATTTACTTTTTCTCTTAGCTCGGGGTGATTTCCAATCCCTATCCTTCGTATTCTTTGATTGTATCTTTAACTCTACCAAACTTTTATGGTGTATTTCCTTGTTCTATCCATTTCCTACCTCCTCACCTGTATTCTTTGCCTTTTCCAATTACATTTCCATTCTGTCCAACTCCACCCCTCCTCCTCTTCCTCCTCCTCTTTCTTCTTCTTCTTCTTCTTCTTCTTCTTCTTCTTCTTCTTCTTCTTCTTCTTCTTCCTCTTCTTCTTCTTCTTCTTTTTCTTCTTTTTCTTCTTCTTCTTTTTTTCTTCGCGTTCTTCTTCTTCTTTTTCTTCTTCTTCTTCTTCTTCTTCTTCTTCTTCTTCTTCTTCTTCTTCTTCTTCTTCTTCTTCTTCTTCTTCTTCTTCTTCTTCTTCTTCTTCTTCTTCTTCATCTTCATCATCATCTTCTTCTTCTTCTTCTTCTTCTTCTTCTTCTTCTTCTTCTTCTTCTTCTTCTTCTTCTTCTTCTTCTTCTTCTTCTTTTTCTTCTTCTTCTTCTTCTTCTTCTTCTTTTTCTTCTTCTTCTTCTTCTTCTTCTTCTTCTTCTTCTTCTTCTTCTTCTTCTTCTTCTTCTTCTTCTTCTTCTTCTTCTTCTTCTTCTTCTTCTTCTTCTCCTTTCTCCTTCCCTTTTTCCCTGAACCTGCTCGTCCTCTTCTTCCTCTTCCTTCTTCTTCTACCCATTCTTTTATTTTTTCCAACTCCTTTTCACATTCCTTCTCCTCCTGTACCTCATTTTTCTACTCCTCGTTTTCCACTATTACTCCTACTCCGCTCTCTCTTCCACATTCTCTCCCTCCACTTCCACCCTACTGTATTCCTAACCCACCTCTGGTATAATTTCTTTTTCACCTTTTCTTACTCCGCCTCTTTCCCACTTTTTTCCTTTTTCTACTCCAGTCTTCTCTCATTCACTTTCCCCTCTTCATCACAATATAGCTTCTCTTAACATTTTCCTTTCTCCCTATTCTTCTAGTTTTTATCTTTCCTTCTTACCCTTTGTAGCCTTCTTTCCTTATTTTCACATTCTCGTCACCATTCAAATTCCCTTTATTCTACGCCAACTCTTCTTTTGGTCTAAGTATTCACTCATCATCCTAATCTTATTTTTCCTTCCTGCCTGCTTCTTGCTTCTTTCTTTCTGTCTTTTCCCTTTCCCTTACCCCAGTACCTACGGACATATCGTTCTCCCTACCTCCGTCTCCTTTGTATTTTAGTACTTACTGTCAATTATCCTATTCCCTTTTCCTTTCAGTCTTTCCCTTCTTTTTCCTTTACCTTCTCCTCCCTTTCGTACTCCTTACTTTCCTCCTTCCTACTCCTTCTTCATCCTCTCCTCTGGTAATTTCTCACTTGTTGTCATCTTTCCTTCCTTCATTTTCCTTTTTTTTCAACTTTTCCTCCCCTTCCCCCCCCCCCGCTTTTCCTGTCTCATTTTCTCCTTCCCTAATTACCTCCCTCCTTTCTACCGTTCCTTCGTCCATCCCTCGTTGTTGTATCCTCCTTCTTTCCTCACTCGTATCTCTTTCTCCCTCTTCTCCCCCTCTTCTTTTCTCTCTCACTTTTCCTTTCTTCCTCCTTTACTTTTCATCCATCCTCATCTTCTCCTTCCCTCATTTCCTTTTTTTTTCTCCGCCCTTCACCTTCCATCCTTCCTCTCTGCATTCCTCTTCTTTGATCATTATTTCACTTCTTTTCTCTTCTTCTCTCCTCTTCTCCTCCCTTCATTGTTCTCACTTTCCCTCCTTTCTTCCCTCACACTTTTTTCACTATCTCTGTTTCTCTCCCTCTCTCACCCTTCCGCCTTCCCACTTTCCTTTCCGTCCTTTCTCACTCTCCAAAACTTTCTTTTTCTAACCCCTCCTCTCACTTTCTCTTTCACTTCCTCCCTACCTTATCCCTCCACGACACACACCTCTCCCCTCCCCCTCCAGAAAAGGCGACGCCTCACCTAAAATCGGCCAGCCCTGGCTTGGCGAAAGAAGGAAATTTGGTGAACTCATTTGGGCGACGACCTAACAAATGATCGGCCGCCGCCGTGGCCGAGCTCGAGTTGCTTTCAATGTTCCTCCTCCTCGGCCATTCCCGGACTCGACGGAAACGGCGCATAGAACAGAAATAGGAACACACTAAAGGAAATTGGGACCTGGCGAATAC
>NC_134811.1:38432799-38435299 GCF_046742065.1 Oratosquilla oratoria
TCACTCCGGTTCAGTCTCGACTGCAATGGCATGGAATTAAAAGTGATTTGCGGTTAAAAAAAATATTAATTGCTCACTAGGAACCATTCAGTGTAAATGTATATATATATAATATATACATATATATACACACATATATATATGTTTGTATATATATATATTATATACATATGTATATATAACATATATATATATATATATATATATATATATATATATATATATATATATATATATATATATATGGTGAAGGTGGGTGAGGAAGACATAAATCAGAGTCCAAGTTTATATCTGACTAGTTTCGCACAAATAGCCTATTTGTACAAAACTAGTCAGAAATAAAATTGAATTCTATCTATGTCGTCCTCACCCATCTTCACCAACCTGTCACAATGCCTCAACATATATACATATATATATATATGTATATATATATATATATGTATTATATATATATATATATATATATATATATATACTCACTCACTCCGGTGGTGGTTGGGCCACTTGCTGACCCCTCACCGCTAGCACCAAATGCCCCCAGACTCTACGGTCCTGTGCCACTGTCTTCCAATCCCGGACATCTGCTCAAGCATTTTCCAAGTCCTCCTTCACGTTATCCATCCATCTCTTGCGTGGTCTTCCTGGGAAACGTCTTCCTCCTACCATCCCATCGATCATCACTCTCATTGGTATTCTTTCTTGTTCCATTCTTGCAATGTGGCCGGCATACTGCAGTCGCCTTGACTTTATGATATTCATGATATTTATTTGGCCTGATGTTTCCCTTAGCTTTTCATTATGCTGGGCCCAAAATGTTCCTTAGTACACTTTTCTCAAGTACAAAAACTTTTTTTCATTTTCTTAGTCAGGCTCCAGGCTTCGCATCCATATAATAGAATGGGTTTTATTTTGGTATCATATATTCTTAGTTTGGTCTTTGTTGATATGCTCCTTCTTCCCAATGAATTTTGGAGGCTATAATAACATCGGTTGGCTGATGCAATTCTTCTTAAAATAAAAAATGTATATATATATGTATATATATATATATATATATATATATATATATATATATATATGTATATGTATATATATATACTCTATATATACATATATATATATTATATATATATATCATATATATATATATGTATATATATGTATATATACATATATATATATATATAAATGTGTGTGTGTGTGTGTGTGTGTGTGTGTGTGTGTGTGTGTGTGTGTGTGTGTGTGTGTGTGTGTGTGTGTGTGTGTGTGTGTGTGTGTGTGTGTGTTTGTGTGTGTGTGTGTGTGTGTGTGTGTGTGTGTTTGTGTGTTTGTGTGTGTGTGTGTGTGTGTGTGTGTGTGTGTGTGTGTGTGTGTGTGTGTGTGTGTGTGTGTGTGTGTGTGTGTGTGTGTGTGTGTGTGTGTGTGTGTGTGTGTGTGTGTGTGTGTGTGTGTGTGTGTGTGTGTGTGTGTGTGTGTGTGTGTGTGTGTGTGCATTCTGTGTCTCTTTTTTCAATAGTATTTCTATAACTAATTTGAAACATGGAGAAGGGTTGTGTATGGATGATGCTCTGATGCATGAGGGGGAGTGGCTGGGGGATGGGGGGCGAAGAAGTATGTATGAGAAATAAATTGACGCAGCCAGAAGGGATTTCTCTCCGTCTTTTTTTCTGTATAAGGGGACGCAGAGGGGTGGTCGCCGAATTTATGAAGCGGCCTTGCTGTAGATGGGCTGTGTCTTGCGACACTGCTATTGACCCAGGGCAGTGGACAGGATGCAGGAATGACACGTCATCCAGGAGGTGCCAAGATAAGAGGGAGGGAGGAGGGAGGAGGGTGAAAGTGAGTGGAATATTAAGGGAATGGAATTGGTGGGAGTGGTTTCTCTGCCTTTTTCTTTTTGGCTACCCCCCCCCGTGTAAGGGGGGTAAAGCTCTGATATATGTATGTATGTATGTATTTGAAACATGAACGCTCAACCCTTCATCGCGAATATGAAATAGATGTGCTTATCTCACAAGCCTGCGTTGGTGGTGTAGTTCATTCCCTCTCTGATCCAAGGCTCCAACAGCTTGGACATACGCTTTCTTCTTTCTTCACTTCAGAACTTCAGAAGTCAACACAATCCTCTCCTTCCTCGTTTCGGGTTTTCACAAGTCGACGCAATCCATTCCTCCCCAGCCTTGAGCAGAGTTTAGCGTTTCTAATCCTCTTCGTACTGCTAGGCTTCTCTCTTCTCAGCTCTTTTCGGTTTTTCTAAAAATCACACCAGATCCTATGCGTTTTTATTCCTCTCTTTTTCTCTTTATATAATCTCCCGGACGTCTCCATTCCTGTCTCTTTTCCTTGCTCCTCCTCAATTTTTTAAGAACTCTTCCGTGCCTCAAAGGACTTCCTCAACAGCTCCCCTCACCTCCCATTTCTGACACCTCTCATATATTTCACTCTGCTTTCCCATACTTTCTCTACATACATCACTTGTATTTTCCAAGTTAGCCGT
>NC_134811.1:38457799-38470299 GCF_046742065.1 Oratosquilla oratoria
TCTCGGAGCTCATATATGACCGATCTATGGGTAATGTTATGACTTTACACGCACACCCACAATTTATCGCCCACGAGAGCTGGAGTAACGACTCACAGCACAGCGATACTGAAGTTATTTCAGTGTGTGTGTGTGTGTGTGTGTGTGTGTGTGTGTGTGTGTGTGTGTGTGTGTGTGTGTGTGTGTGTGTGTGTGTGTGTGTGTGTGTGTGTGTGTGTGTGTGTGTGTGTGTGTGTGTGTGTGTGTGTGTGTGTGTGTGTGTGTGTGTGTGTGTGTGTGTGTGTGTGTGAAAAAATGTGACAAAAAGAAATCAAATGACAAGCTATATAAAACCTATAAGTTTGACTTCAATCGTAGGAAAAATAATGGAAACTATCATCAGAGACGCTATCGAACATCATTTCGAAAGTAACCATTTGATAAATGATAGCCTGCATGGTTTCAGACGGAAACGTTTTTGTGTGACTAACTTACTCGAATTCTACAGCACAGTTATCTCGAGTTATGACCAAAGAAACAATAAAGATTTAATATATCTAGACTTTGCAAAAGCTTTTGATACCGTCCCACACGAAAGACTACTTACTAAATTAGCTTCACACGGAATAAGTGGTAGCCTATTAAATTGGACTAGTAATTGGTTGAATAATCGAAAACAGAGAGCTGTTTTAAATGGAAAATTTTCTAGATTGAAAAATGTTGCAAGTGGAGTTCCTCAGGGTTTCGTTCTTGGGCCACTTCTATTCATAGTATATATAAATGATATAGACCATGGACTAAAATCTACTGTTTCCAAATTTGTTGATGATACAAAACTGTGCGGAATGGCAAATGATCACTCAAACCAATTCGATATTCAAGAAGATTTAAATAAATTACAGCAATGGTCTGAAAATTGGCTAATGAAATTTAACACGAGTAAATGTAAGGTAATGCACATAGGTAAAAATAACAGTAGGTACGATTACAAGTTATTTGGAATTTCGTTAGCAAAAATGAATAGTGAAAAAGATCGCGGCGTAATTATAAGTAACGATCTCAAATCATCCAAGCAGTGTATTTCAGCCTCTATGAAAGCAAATAAGATTCTAGGATTGATTGCGCGATCTTTTGACTTCAAAAGTCCATCATTCATTAACAAGCTATATAAATCGTTAGTTCGTCCACATTTGGAATATGCTGTTTCCGTATGATCACCGAATCTCATTAAAGACATTGGCAGACTGGAAAAAGTACAACGGCGAGCTACAAAACTAATTCCAAATATCAAATATAAATCATACGAAAATCGACTAAAACATATGAATATGTTTTCCCTAAATAAGCGTAGACTCAGAGGTGACTTGATACAGGTCTTTAAAATTCTAAAGGAAATTGACAATATCAAATGACAAAAATTTTACATTGAATGAGAATCAGACAAAAAACAAGGGTCTCAAACTGTCCGGAAGTAGATTCAATTTGGAAGTAGGTAGAAACAACTTCACCAAGCGTGTAGTTAATGAATGAAATAAACTTCATGCACAGGTAGTGCAATGTAGTTCAGTTCGAAGCTTTAAAAAGCATTTAGATAAACACC
Organism: Oratosquilla oratoria; assembly: GCF_046742065.1. Classification (NCBI taxonomy): domain Eukaryota; kingdom Metazoa; phylum Arthropoda; class Malacostraca; order Stomatopoda; family Squillidae; genus Oratosquilla; species Oratosquilla oratoria. The sequence continues at coordinate 38,459,379 of NC_134811.1, forward strand.
TAAGCAAGATGCTGTAATGATTATGATTTATTTCATATTATTTGTTTTTGTTTTGCTATCATTTGTCTGTTTGATTCTCATTCATTATTGGTTATATGTCAGTTTATTATTGTTTACTATTTGCCTGTTTGTTTATTATTTGGCTATACCTGTGCATTTATTTGTGTATTTTATTTGTTATTTACATTATAATTTGTATTTATTATTTTGTTATTATTGTGATTTTTTTCATATCCGACCTGGATTTGGACCAGTGGGTCTCCTGTCGGCGTGCTCCGCTTTTGTGGTCCTGTGTGTGTGTGTGTGTGTGTGTGTGTGTGTGTGTGTGTGTGTGTGTGTGTGTGTGTGTGTGTGTGTGTGTGTGTGTGTGTGTGTGTGTGTGTGTGTGTGTGTGTGTGTGTGTGTGTGTGTGTGTGTGTGTGTGTGTGTGTGTGTGTGTGTGTGTGTGTGTGTGTGTGTGTGTGTGTGTATGTGTGTGTGTGTGTGTGTGTGTGTGTGTGTGTGTGTGTGTGTGTGTGTGTGTGTGTGTGTGTGTGTGTGTGTGTGTGTGTGTGTGTGTGTGTGTGTGTGTGTGTGTGTGTGTGCGAGCGTCTCTGTGTGTGTGTGATTCACCATAGTCACCATGGTCTTGAATCATGTGCTTTAATTGTGATCGACAGCTAATACCCTACCGGAAGTGAGTTCAAATCTTATATTTGAACTATCTTTGGTTAAGGCTGTGACCTTACACGCACACACACACATCCAACTTCCCGCCAACGAGAGTTGGAGTAACGACTCACAGCGCAGAGATACTGAAAATATTTCAACTCTGGACCGTATTCGAACTCGAACATTGAGTCATGTGTTTGTGTTTGTGTATCTGCGTGCGTGCGTGCGTGCGTCTGTGTGTGTGTGTGTGTGTGTGTGTGTGTGTGTGTGTGTGTGTGTGTGTGTGTGTGTGTGTGTGTGTGTGTGTGTGTGTGTGTGTGTGTGTGTGTGTGTGTGTGTGTGTGTGTGTGTGTATGTGTGTGTGTGTGTGTGTGTGTGTGTGTGTGTGTGTGTGTGTGTGTGTGTGTATTCACCTCGGATCTGCTGCAGCCTCTTTTCGAGACAGCCAGACACCACCCTACGGCAGTGAGCTCAGAGCTCATTATTAGCAGATCTCTGGGTAGGTCTGAGACCACTCACACTCCACACACCGGGAATGCAAGGTCACAACTCCTTGACTAACGTCCCGTACCTACTCGCTGCTAGGTGAACAGGGGCTACACGTGAAAGGAGACAAACCCAACTTGTCTCCGCCCGGCCGGGGAATCGAACCCCGGTTCTCCGGCTTGTGAGGCCAGTGCCTTACCAATCCGCCACCGGGCCGCGTGTGTGTGTGTGTGTGTGTGTGTGTGTTTGTGTGTGTGTGTGTGTGTGTGTGTGTATGTGTGTGTGTGTGTGTGTGTGTGTGTGTGTGTGTGTGTGTGTGTGTGTGTGTGTGTGTGTGTGTGTGTGTGTGTGTGTGTGTGTGTGTGTGTGTGTGTGTGTGTGTGTGTGTGTGTGTGTGTGTGTGTGTGTGTGTGTGTGTGTGTGTGTGTGTGTGTGTGTGTGTGTGTGTGTGTGTGTGTGTGTGTGTGTGTGTGTGTGTGTGTGTGTGTGTGTGTTTTGTGGATGGGTGAGTGTGGCTCTGGGTGTGGGTGGGAGTAGGGGTGGGGGTGTAGGTGTAGGGGTGGATGTGGATGTCAATATTGATGTCGGTGTGGGTGTGGATGTGGATGTGGGTGTGGGTGTGGGTGTGGGTGTGGGTGTGGATATGGGTATGGATATGGATGTGGGTGTGGTTGTGGTTGTGGGTGTGGTTGTGGTTGTGGTTGTGGGTGCGGGTGTGGGTGTGGGTGTGGGTGTGGGTGTGGGTGCGGGTGTGGGTGTGGGTTTAGGTGCTTATTTATAAGGCCGCAAAAATGGTCGATGCTGAAAAGAATAATGCTAAGTCCTTAATCATTAGGGTTTCATGCATTGGTATTCAAGTCCACAGTTCCTTTCCTGCCCAGGTGTACTTCTGGTGGGCCAGAGTTATCCTCGGATGTGTAGGTTGTGTTACACTACATTGGAATTGGTTGTGAAGGAAAATCAGGTGGAGTTCTTGGGCTCAATTCTCCAAGATGAGATCTGTTCTGTTCTACTAAATAGACGGGAAGCCCTCAGGAAAGCTCGGAGGGTTGCCAGAAACATTCTATGTTTATAAAGTTTACCAATTTATGAAATAAGGAGGCTGTTGCCATATGACGAATATTTGGAAGTTTGGTCGCCTCGGTTGAGGCGTCGGTTGATCGTGCAGGAACCAAGGAGGAGCAGCTGCGGCTATTGTTCTTGACCTAAGCGCCGAGAATATTTTGTTATCAAAAGGGTGTTGTCAAGAGAGGTCGGTTAGCTTGGTCGCTGAAACAATGCGAGTTCCTTAGGAGACGGTAGTCTTGACGTTGAAACCACATCTTGTAGCATATGATGCGTGCTCGTATGTACACGCTAGTATCGAAGTGTTGCGTACGTTGAATACGGAGATGCTAAGATGGGTGTGTGTGTGTGTGTGTGTATGTGTGTATGTGTGTGTGTGTGTGTGTGTGTGTGTGTGATATTGGTGCTACGGAGATAGAAGATAATAAAATACAAGGCAAGTCAGGCCTTATTGCAGGACCTGGGAGTGAAGACATATCACAAAATGGTGTAAGAATGGTGGTAACTAAAATATTCATGAATATAAAGAAATAGGCTTAATGGTATAAACAATAGTATGAACATGCGGAAGTATATATTGTTTCCATTCACCCAAGCAAGAATATACATTCTATGACTATGTAGTGTCATGATGTTAAATGGGAAGCCCGTGTCGAGAAATATTTTCACTTTGGTGTTACTAGATTTAACATTAAAAGTTAAGAAATCTGAAGAGATGTTTGGGATATCCAGGGTGTGTACCGGTAAGGTTGAAAATGCATTATCTTGATATGGAGTAACTTTCCTGAGCGTGCACTGATCCTTTGTATCCTGTAGTCATAAGGGAGATGTGTTACGTGAATGCCTTGCAAGAGATGTGTTACGTGAATGTCTAGCAGGAGATGTGTTACGTGACTGTCAAGCAGAAGGTGTGTTAAGTAACTATCTAGCAGGAGATGTGGTACATGAATGTCTAGCAGGAGAGCTATCTAGGGATTCTTGTCTATGGTGTCTCCGTGCTAGCAAGGCACGGCAATGATCAGTCGTGTGAAAGCATATGCCATGATGCTCGCAGTATCGGTTCGGTTGTGACGGGTATATATGATAACACGGGTTGAGAAGTGTCCTGGCTTGTGGCAGTATGTACAAAACAGTCGTGTTCTTAAAAGAGAGCGTTGTCGTGAGTGATGTCGCGAGTGTGATGTATGTTGTACTCTCGTGTTATGTGAGGGGGACGTGTGACCTGTGCTATCATATGTTTTGGTGCTATGGGTACTGATTGGCTTTGTATCTGCGTGATAACTTGTTCAGTGTTAGAGAATTTCCGTGAGAATTTGGCTAATGTGATAGCTGGTGTGAATGTAATGGTGCTGGTTTCTGGAGTGTGTCTGGCTGTAACTGCGAGACTAAGTTATCCAATGAAATTATGTTGTTTGAGACCCAGTCTGAGTTTTTGAAACTTTCTCTGAGTTCACCCTTAAATGCTGAACCTATTTTGACTGCTTTTTTTTTTTTTTTTTTTTTTTTAGTGGTGTGTGGGCTATAATTGTACATTTTTGCAAGAGAATATAAGGGAGGAAGTGCTACAAGTGGCTCAAAAGCCGCAAATGACTTTATAAATTGTTCTACAAATGTATCAAATGAATGTGTTTCCTCAAACAAGTCAGAGTGAATGACGTCACCAGCTAATGTATTATGTTTGCCAGTTTTGGATGTTAAGATGAATATATTTTTTCTATCGTCTGTGACATTCCTACGTAGTATTTCTGAGTGAACTTCAGTGAGGAAGGTGTGTACAGGATTGTTCCTACAGTTAAAGAGTGGTAAACTTGCTTCGTCCTTAATAACTGTGATGAGGATCTGTGTTGTCATGGTGTTGTGGGTAGGAGTTGAATTGTCTAAAGAGTTAGAACTAGAAGGGGGCATGGTTAGTGGCGACGTAGCTTGGCTTCGAGTATAAGGTCGGTATGTTGATTCAGAGAGGGCCTTGGACACGTTCATATATTAAGAAAGCTATGTGTGGAGACTGTGTTGCTCCTAAATAGCACTGAGAACGGAAAAATATCTACTTACCCAATGTGATGTTGAAGTACGGCGGTGAGTAACGGGGCTGCAGTGGGGCGAGAAGCGATGGAAGGATGCACTGCTGGAAGCAGGGGATACCATTAGTAAATGGTTGTTGGAAGTGGGTTAGAAAATATGTAACCAAGATGTGACTGGATTATATGAGAATGACAAAGGTGAAAGATTGTTGCATAGCTTAGAAGCGGTGAGTGGTGGATCGTTGGCTCTTAGATGCTGCGACGCTCTCTGGCTCGTAGTGGTGATCGGGCGGAACGTGATGCGATGTTGGAGGAAGGGGGAGATGGTCCGGCTCGTGCAGTGGTGGAGAAGGGTAGTCCAACGTCTCTGGGGTGGTAGAGAATTACCTCTGATGGAGATTCCTTTGTAGGTGTTGGAAAATGCATCTATGCTGACGTGGTGGAGCGTCGGGCGTCTTGGGTGTTGGTGAAAACAGCTAAGAGGAATCGGCGTAGAACTAGGGCTTCGTATCGTAGTTGCTTGAGGTGGGCGAAACAGCGAAGAGCGTCGATGCTTTTGGCTTGTAAGTGGAAGCCGAAAGATGCTTCGAAGGAATTAGTGCTGTACTGCTGCTTAGATGTCCACGGCTGTAGATGTTAGTGTGTAGATCCGAATCCCTTCAGAATGTAGGTGTAAGTTTCGTAATCTTCATAGTCGTAGTCGTAGTGCTACCCATCAGAATGTAGGAATAGTCTTGTTGTCCACCGTTTGCCACCAGAAATGTAGGTGTAGGTTATAGTCCCACCGCTGCCCACCAGAAATGTAGGTTGTGTTACTCTACATTGGAATTGGTGGTGAAGGAAACTCAGGTGGAGTTCTTGGCTTTAATGCTTCAAGAGAAGAAATGTTCTGTTCTACTACATACACGGGAAGCCCTCAGGAAAGCTCGGAGGATTGCTAGAACCATTCTATCTACATATTTACATAGGTTGCCAATCTGTGAAATAATAAGGCTGTTGCCATATGACGAATATATAGAAGTTGGGTCACCTCGGTTGAGGCGTCGGCCGATCGTGTAGGTTTTGACCCGAGGAGCAGATGCGGGTCAAAATATTTTGCTATCAAAAGGGGCGTTGCCAAGAAAGGTCGGTTAGCTTGGTCGCCGAAACAATGCGAGTCCCTTGGGAGACGGTAGTCTTGTCGTTGAAACCACATCTTATAGCATATGATGCGTGCGCGTATGTGCACGCTAGTATTGAAGTGTTGCATACGTTGAATACGGAAATGCTAAGAGATGTATCTTTTCTAGACAGGGACTGTCGCAGCCAGAACCTTTTCCGTTTTGATCTTATGCAGGGCAGAGCATTTCCCAACCAGAGTATTTCCCGTCCAGAATTTTTCCCAGGCAGAATCATGTACAACCAGAGATATTTCCGGGCAGAGATATTCCCGACCACATGCATTCTCGGCCAAAGGAAAGTATCCCCCACATATATGGCCAGACCAAAATAATGAGTTTGATTGGGTACAATTTAGACTCTTTAACCCATGCTCTCCGGATTACGGAATGAATGGATGGAGGAGTGGAGTGATGCACGAATGAATAAATGCATCAATGAGTGTGTGGGTTTCATCTACTATGTTTCTGTCTGATCTTTGTCCTGTTATCATTTTGATTCCAAAAGCCATGGAGGACAATTCTTATTTATAGTCAGAAATGATGTATTACATACCTATGCGTCCTGAGAAAAATTAGTAAATAACCGTAAACTTAGGAAGGGGTGAAATATGAGGCGATGAAATGAGTTGAAAATCACATATTTGCCTAATATAAATACTGTCTTTAATTTCCTAATGACCTGCGTAGAGCTGAAGTGAAATCACGTGCACAATTTCTACTTTTTTATCTTTAACCCATTCAACTCCGATGACAAGATGTCTTGTCATTTGGTCAAATAAAACAAAAAATCATAATAAAACAACAAAATGTTTGATGATCAAACAGCACCAGAAAAATATGACGTCATCAGTCCTCCTCTAGGAGGACTGACGACGTCATATTTTTCTGGTGCTGTTTGATCATCAAACATTTTGTTGTTTTATTATGATTTTTTGTTTTATTTGACCAAATGACAAGACATCTTGTCATCGGAGTTGAATGGGTTAAGATTGTGAATATGCACTATGAAATGTTTCGTCAACAAAAGAGTGCTTGTAGGTCAGGTTAACAGAACAATATAGAACAAATTTGAGCTTCTGCCGCTCAGTGTTTGTGTTGACCTGAGGGTACTAACATTTAGAGCATTATAATATCCCCTCCACCTTCCCTCCACCCAAAGGAAAAAAAATGTCTCTATATCACTCATCACCCAAGGTTGTCCATTATCAGTGTGAAGTCTTATGATCATCTTGTTAAACAAGTTTATGAGGTCTTTCACCATGATTAGAGGTTTGATAACAAAGAAAACACGCGACACTTCATTTCATAAGAATTAATCATTTTCTGCACACAATTCAAACACGCACCATCATTAATCACTTCACTGAAGAAAAGCAAAACTAGATATTCTGTCAATGTCAAAGACATCTTCCGCTTGTAACAGCGCTTTACACTCCCACGTATATTGCATCTAGATGTATTATATATCTAAATTCATAAATTTGTCTGGTTTTGTCATATTTTATATCAACTTGTTTTGCATTCATATTTGCCTTTTTCTTATGTCTATTAAGTTATATCAAATTCACCTCAACTTGTGTTTGATTTTTATTGGTCTCCAAAACCTTCACCATCTACTAACCAGCATTAACTGTTGTTGGTCCTCTTTCATTGGCTGGAAGAAGATAACGTCGTCGACGAAGTCGTAGCCGAAGTTTCTAGCGCACCAAGCCGGTTTCCGGCGAACTGCTCCTTCCTCGTTGTCGGATCTTATCAGACCGGCCAATGCGCTGGCTGATGAATGGCCGGCGGTCGGAGGATGTTGCCGGTACTCGCGACTGGGCCGGATTTCGCATGTTACTATTGCAACCACAAGCATTGTTGATGTTGTTTCACTGTGCAGTTCCCGGTAATGCTGCGCTGGTATCTCCTTGTCTTGCCAGTCCACAATTTTCCTTGTTCTTTTATTATCTCTGTTTTGCTTTTGTCACTCATTAAAGAAAAAATGCGTCTAGAAACGTAAGTAGGTGATTTGTTATTATTGTTCTTGTCGTTGCCTCTACCCCTTTATCAGCAAAGATAATTTTTCCTCCTTTTGTTGATGTATTTCTTTGTTATTGCTCTCCATGTTATTCTATTGTATCTTACCCTGCTGCCATTTTAACCGAAGCTCTTCCTGGTCCTCTTGCTGCTTCTGCTTTAGCTGAGGAATGTTATACTACAGAAAATAGTCTTGCTGTTTCTGTTTTTCTCTCGCTGTATTTTTTTCTTCTTCTAAATTGCTGCAGGCGCTGTTATGGTCAACTAGTGTTTTTCCTACCGGTCGACTGGTGTCTTTCATATCGGTTGGCTGGTGTTCTTCCTATCAGTCGACTAGCTTTTTTCTACCGATCGACTGATGTCTTTACTAGCGGTTGATTGATGTTTTTCCTGTCGGTCGACTTGTGTCTCTACTACCGGTCGACTCGTGTCTCTCCTACAAGTAATGGTGCCATCTCTGGTTTTACTATAACAACACTTCCTGTCATAGATGCAGCTCTCGATCTGGTAGCCTGTCTCCCTAACATCTTAACTCCTTTCATTGTTTTTATTACTATTGAGTCTGTTGCTTTTTTCGCTTTGCTTCTTTCTCAGTACTTTTGTTGTTGTCAATGACTTGTTTTTGACTTTGCAAGTAACTGCTCCCGTCACGAATGTTTATTGATATTGTTGCTTTTGCTAGTTTTGTCTCTGGCTTTTGGATCCAGTTGCTTTCACCAAGTTTGTCACTTTTTTGTTTATAGTGGTGATTCTTCAGGTTCTGTCCATGGCCTCGGGTCTAGTGCCCTTCGACGACACTCACTTTTATTATTGCTGCTCTCACCACCCTCGCACTAGATACAGTGGCTATTGACACAACCATCTCTTGTGTTGTTATCACCCTTGTTGTCGTTGCACTCTGGTTTTGGATGCTGGGGTTCAACCTAACTTCAGCACTTTGTCTGTTGTTGTTGTTTTTGTTTTGGTTGTTGTCTGCGGACTGACTTTCGTTCCTACAACTCTCGGAGTTTGTGCTTCCTCTTCTGCTGTGCAGTGGCCTAATTTCTTTCTCTCTTTATACTTGCAATTTCACAGCGCTAATCTTCGTTTATTATTTTTCCTACAGTCCCCTCATGTCTGTCACCTTCCTACGCTTGCACTAACCCTCGTTTAATATTCCCTTTTATTTCGCATTCGTAGTGCAAGCCCACACTGTTCATGAAGCTAATTTTCCTACTGTCTACTCTGTTCTCACTTTTGCTAACCTTTCTCCTTTAGAAATTCATCTTATTTTCAAGCATATATATATTTACTCATTAAATGTTTTTATCATATTAATCTTCTTTCATTTCGTTTCATTTCTTACCTCTTCTTTATACTACTGTTTGTCATATTCCTCATCTTCCCGTTTTCCCCCTCAACCTCGTCCTTGTCTTTTTTCCTTAGATTTTCTCTAACTTATCCTCTTTCTTTTTCATTCGCATGCTCTCTTTCTTTTAATCATTATCTCTCTCCTCTTCTTCCTCTCTCTTTTCTTGTTACCCATAAGGTTACTACTCTTCTTTTCATTCTATGCTCTTCTCTTCTTTCTTCTCCTCTTATTCTTCAGCAATCTTTGATATTCTCCAACCCTGATATTAGTTCTGCTGTTTTTCCTCCTACTTCTCCTTCGCCTCCTCATTCCATTTTATTCTTACTTCTCATGCTCCTTCTAATCCCCTATTGTGGATTTCCTTGTCGTTCTCCTCTGCCTTCTTCTCTTTGTCATCTTCTTCCTCCTCCTCTTCCTCCTTCCTCTTCTTCTTCTTCTCCTTCTTCTTCTCCTTCTTCTTCTTCTTCTTCTTCTTCTTCTTCTTCTTCATCTTCTTCTTCTTCTTCTTCTTCTTTTAGTTCTTCTTATTTTCATTCGACTTCTTTCCCTTCTCCTCCTCATTTTCCTTTATATTCTTCTTCACTTCGTTTTCTTCTCTTTCTTCCCTTTTCCTTCGTTTTTCCTTTCTTATTTTATTTTTTCGAACCATCTTCTTCATTTCTATTTTCTCCTTTCTATTCTCCACCTTGTCTTTTCTTCCCATCTACTTTGCCCTCATTCCCTTTCTCCTTTTTTGTTGTTCTTCTTCACATTATTCTTGTTTTACTACTTTATCAGCTTTTTCTATTGTATTTCTTTCTTTTTTCTTTACTTTTCTTTCCATATTTTGCTTCTTGCTTCTTATCCTCTCCCTATCCTTTTTTCTCTTTTCTCTTATTCTATTTCCCATTCTTCTCTTTACCTTTTAACTGTTTCTTTTTTCTTCTCCAGTTTCTCTTTTAACTCCTCCTCCTCCTTCTTTACCTTTCTTCCACCCTCTATTTTTTCCTCCTCTGTCTACCATCTACCTCTTCCTCCTACTCCTCCTATTTTATTTCTTTCTTCTTTCCTTGACTTTCACTCCACTCCTCTACATTTCCTAATTCCCAACACTTATCATTTATTTATAACTTCCTCCCATTTTTTGTTTCTGCCTATTGTCTTTCTCTATCTTATTTATCCTTCTCTTATCATCTCCCACCTCCGACAGATATTTTTCTCCTCTCGCACCTGCCTCTCCCCTCTTCTTCCTCATCATTCCCTTTAAGCTGCATCCTGGCATGCTGGCAGGTCTCCCTGTTCTTTCACTTCCCAGCGAATTCTCATTCCCCCCCATTTTTTTTTTTTTTTTTTTTTTGCCTGCTCCTTTCTCCCTCTGTTTTGCCTAAGGGGTCCCCACAATCTGATGGAAAGAAGGAGAGGTCCCGAACTTGTACACTGCCGGAGGCCAGTGCCGTGACATTACTAAAGTGGCACGTACTCAGAAGTCCGGTACCGGGTTCAACCTCAGGCGGTCTCTATTGGTTGACACCCGCAACGTGTTTTCCATTTCTAAGGTATATATGGTGCATTCCTATAGCTTGGTAAGCTGAGACCAGGTCTAGATTGTAAGGACAAACTACATCTCTCCTTAGGTTGGAACTGTCAATTGGATGTGCCTGGAGCACCTGGAAGGTGTTGACATTATTCTTTGGGTCACCTAAGAAGAATGAATCTGATTAATGAGTTCCTAATAAGATGAAGCACAGCATAGGCCAAGCTCCTCTTTGTGGTGTACATATCGGTTGTAAAGAGAACGTTTTATAGCAAGCTTCATTTATGCTACTAGAAGGTAGATTACCCAGAATGATACCTTGGTTGTCCTGAGGGATTTAGACTTCCACATTTTACAAAAAAAAAAAAAAAAAAAAAATTCTAGTTGAGAGTCAAGTATCAGACCACATTGTTCTGAAATTGTGAATGACAACATAGAAATGTTCATCTTCATTACAAGGGTCGAAACAAAAAAGGATTAGGCCTACTATTTTCTGGTTAAAGAAAGGTGACTTGGATAGTTTGACCTAGTATGCAGGGAGTGATTGAGGAAGAAATGTGAGATGTTCAAGGGTGGTATACACCACAGGTAGGTCAAAGACACAATGAAGAATGTGAGGAGCATACACCGGGAAGCACGTAGATGCAGCCGGAAC
>NC_134811.1:38497324-38502324 GCF_046742065.1 Oratosquilla oratoria
TATGGTTACTCTTAATCTATCGTAATTACCCATTGGCTTACAATTTCTATGCATTACTTCTATTATCTGTTTCTCATCATGTGGGTAAGAGCTACAAAATATATTTTGATAGAATACAGTGACGGGCTTTGCTTGGTCCGACGCTGTCAAAGCAAACTTGCGTTCTAATAAGCCTTTAGTTATACTGTCAAAGTCTTTGAAAGTGTAACTAAGGACTTACTAGAGCGCAAGGTTGCTGTGATAACGTCGAACCGAGCAAACACCGTCACTGTATTCTATCAGAATACCTTTTGTAGTTCTTACCGACAAGATGAGAAACAGATAAAAGAAGTAATACATAGAGATTATAAGCCAATGGATGATTACAATAGATTAAGAGTAACCATATTCTATGACAATCCCCGTACCTGTTCCCTGGTCTTGGAAAACAATCTGTTTGGTAATGGCGGCACATTATCGAGAATCAATGTTATATATGAATACCGTTGTACTTCCCGAGATTGCGCACCACGTAATTCTACATACATTGGGTTCACGACGTGCCAACTACACAAGTAGACGGTTGTCCTTACATTTATAACATCACCTCCAATACTACCAAACTGAACTTGATAGGGAGACTATTATGAATAAAATTTAGTCGCACAATGTAATAAGATAAGATAATTAAAAATGCTAGAAACCATCCACATAATGGAAAGAGCTCCGATAATCAACAAACAATCTGATATGAATTCTGCTATTCCTCTTTTTAATTCCTAATCTAGATTTGGAGCCCATCGACAGCACCACTCACCTCCTTCCTCTTCCCCTCCTCCACCTCACCAACCCCCTCTTGACCAGAGGGGCATCCCTACGAGAGGAACCCTCCTATATGACTCTCCACCTCTCTCTCCCCCTTCCCCTCTCTCTCCTGAGCAGTGTCCGGCCACTCAGGAGGTCAACACAAACCTTTTAACGTTCCCAAGTGTCCTATACTTAAATCCATGTTGTATCTACAAAATTGTCAATTGTTTATTATGTAGCTGTGTAAGATTGTGACTTAATTCTTGTATACTGTTCTGAAGATAACTCCCTGAAGTCAAAACGCCAATTAAATATTGAAGACTATGGAAGGCTTGTATTTGCCCACCCCCCTAAAATGAGCCCTACTGCTTAAAAATTTAAAATCTCAGTAAGAAATTTAATTAGTGTCAAAATATTGTCGTGTTAAACACATTGTGTATTAGTGACGGTTTACGCCCAGAACATACAATATACAATATATATATACATATATATATACATATATATATATATATATATATATATATATATATATATATATATATATATATATACTGTTAAAAACGACAGCAAAAGAATGATTGATTAACTTTTTTCCGTGAGTTTTCAAGCTTGCGAAAGGTAGATATTAACTGTCGTTAAATTCTGCATATTCTGTCGTTTTTTAACAGAATATGCATCAGAGAGAGTCCCCTGCCACGCTTCACCAATATATATATATACATATATATACACACACATATATATATATATATATATATCACAAACATATATATACATATGTGTATATATATATATATATATCTTTATATATATATATATATATCTGTATATATATATATATATATATATATATATATATGAGCATATATGTGTTTGTGTTCATTCACGTCTACCAAATTCAGCAAGCATGTAACATTAATTCTGAGACTTCTAAACATTTAAGAAAAATATAGAAACACAAGTAAATGCAGTAATCCATAGATGCAGCACTAAATGCAAGAAACTATAGAAACAACTTTGATTACAGTAAACTATAGAAGCAACTTTGAGTACGGGTAACTATTGAAACAACTGTAGTTGCTGAACTATTGGAATTACGTAACGTTGTGTTCGTTAACATCTTCAACATAGTGACGCGCTTTATATATTTGCTTATGGCTAAAAGAAGACTATTCCATACTGAAGGGTAGAATTTGTCAAGAAAATCCAGGTTGTGTTTAACATTAGAAATATATACATATATATATATATATATATATATATATATATATATATATATATATACTATCACAAACAGAGAACAAAGAAGAAAAGGAAAACAGGTCACAACGAGGACCCAACCTCCTGAGATCTTCCTTAGACTAGATTCTACCTCTAAGATAAATATATATATATATATATATATATATATATATATATATATATATATATATATATATATATATATATATAATTATATGTATATATATATATAATATATATGTATATATATATATATAAGAAATCCATTAATCTTATTCATGGGGCATGGAAATAATATGTGTATAACTTATTGAAGATGAGATTCTCTTAAAAAATATTTTATTTTTTTATTTATTTGTTTAATTTATCTTATTCTATTATATATATCTTTTTATGAAAATTAACTTCTTCACGATGTTTATTGGACAAGCCAGTTGAAGCGTCGCTACTTCCGATGAAGGTAGAGGGGACGGCGGTACGAACATTGCCGCCAACGAATTAGACCAAGGGTACTGTTCATGTTCCACGCTTCAAAATCCTATGTAGGGGACCATCCTAGCCTTCTGAGAAAGAGAGAATTCTCGACGTTAATCCGTTTATATATATATATGTATATATATATATATATATATATATATATATATATATATATATATATACATATATATATATAAAAGATATTGAAAACAGGTTACAAGCTGGCCACACTGCATATGGGAGACTATCCACCAGGGTGTTCAAGAACTAAGGCCTAACCACCCATACAAAAGTGATGGTATATAACGCCGTCATAGTATCTACCCTGTTATATGCATGCGAGACTTGGACCCTTTATAGTAGGGACCTCAAAAAACTAGAACAATTCCACCAGAAAAAACTGAGAGCAATAATGAAAATCAAATGGAACGACTATGTGTCCAATACAGCAGTCCTTGAAAGAGCCAAAGTCACTAGCATCGAGGCCATGATCATGAAACACCGCTTAAGATGGTCTGGCCATGTGGTGCGTATGGAGGACACAAGACTACCAAAGAAAATTCTCTTCAGTGAGTTAAATACAGGTGATCGCCTTCGAGGCCGCCCTATGCTCCGATGTAAAGACCAACTCAAGAAATCCCTCAAGGAAGCTAACATAGACCCAAACACCTTCGAAGCTTCAGCGTATGATAGGAATGGGTGGAGAAACAAAATTAAAATGGGCACGGAACTCTTCGAAGAGAATAGAAGAGCCAACCTGGTAGTTAAACGACAGCAACGGAAAGAAAGAACAAAACAACCACAACCACCTCCCACGATTCAGTGCGATCAATGCCCTCGGTTGTTCAGGGCACGAATTGGCCTTACGAGCCATAAGAAGGCTCACCACCCTAAGAATACTTAACCTCTTATAACCCCCCTCCTCTATTCAACCCTCTATTGGGACTGGAAACTATGATACTCGGATACGATTACATGCCGACGACGACGACGATATATATATATATATATATATATATATATATATATATATAAATATATTATGAAAAAATACCTTTTCATTACAATGTATATATATATATATATATATATATATATATATATATATATATATATATATATATATATATATATATATATAAACCTGGAGGAACATGACAAGTTATCAGCAATAAACGTGATGTTTAGCCGGAATACGAATGCAGAGATAGGCTTCTTTTGGTTGAATGAAATCACCTGGCAGTAGTCAGAACAATTGTTTAAGTTCTGAAGGACAGTGAAAATGATCAAGGCAGGCCTATCCTTTGGCTGCGTTTGTTTTTTCAAACTGAATCAAATTGATTGACAACAGTCAAAACAAATTTATAGATTGTTAATTGTAAGGAACAAAATAATGATGACTAGGCATAACAACAATCTGTTATGTAACAGCTTTTCAAGATCCTAAAAAAACAGAGAAAAAGAAAAAGAATCACCAACTCCCTTTGAATGGTGTTGCTATGGCAGGACTCAACGTCTCCACACCCCAAAGCCGCTTCTCAACCAAATCCAGAGTTTGGGAACAATAGTCTTGTTTGCTCCATTCCCTCCTAATTGGCCCCCCTCAACACGTTTATGTTCTGTATTATTTTTCTTTATTTATTTCTACATAGATAATGATGATGGTGGGGATGATGATGATGATGATGATGATGATGATGATGATGATGATGATGATGATGATGATGATGATGATGATGATGATGATGATGATGATGATGATGATGATGATGATGATGATGATGATAATGATGATGATGATGATGATGGTGATGATGATGATGATGATGATGATGATGATGATGATGATGATGATGATGATGATGATGATGATGATGATGATGATGATGATGATGATGATGATGATGATGATGATGATGATGATGATGATGATGATGATGATGATGATGATGATGATGATGATATTGTAGCTGATAAATCTTAGCTAGAATGAGATCCCTGAAATAGACAATTGTGTCAAAGTAACAAATTTTTCATTGAGGTGGGTCACCTCTATTTTCTACCCTATTCTGTGTATCTCTGTAGCCTATTCTAGATGGTTTAGATGTGTGCGAGGAAGAAGAATCTATGTAGTAAAAATGTGAAATTACTCTGACTTAAACCTTTATTGGATTTGTTGCTACGTTCTTTCTGGTGCCCATTCTTTCACTCGGCTTTGAGACGTGTCTTTGGCCTGGCAGAAGGATAAAGTTTCAAGCTACGCCTGTAGCAATAAGAGCGGCAGCCCTGAAAGGGTAAAGAAGCTTCCGAAAGAGTCAAAGGCTTCCCTTCCCTACACATTTCCCAAAGTTGAAGGACTAAGTTGAGTAAAACTGGTTGATCCACATTCCTCCCTTCTGTCCCCTCGACTAAATATGAATTTTACAATGAGAGCTCACAGCATCTCCCCTTGACATGCTGTGCTCCTCCTGTCGCCTTTACCGCCGATCGTA
>NC_134811.1:38509824-38514824 GCF_046742065.1 Oratosquilla oratoria
GGAGCAGTGTTATATAGACTTGCCACAAGTATACAAGGAACGGTATAAGCCTACATATAGTATATATCACTGTGCAGCCCAAAACAAATTTCAACAAGATTCTTGTTGAAACTTGTTCTAGGTAAGCAGCTTCTCACTGAGTCAGTTGCTGCTTTGGAATCAACCAGGAAGGATGTCTTCTGGACCTGACAGAGTGCCTTCAGGCAGAAAAAATGATCCTGTCTGGAATTATTTTGAAAAACTACCAACAACTTCTGGCAAAGGGTACCGAACTAAATGCAAAGACTGCAGCCAGAAACTACAGGGCCTTGTGTCAAGATTAAAATCTCAGAGATAAATGCCAAGGTCAGCCACAGCATACAGAAGAAGAAATTAATGACCCAGGTAAATAATTTTACTTATATTGTGTGTATTTCTCCCTTTTCATACGCAACTATTTACATTTGGTGAACAATGGAGAGCATGTGCAATAAAAATGTGAAGGCCTAAAGCGATGATACTTCAACTTCATTACTTCTAAATTTGGGTAATGACTATATCACTATAATATACTGTATCCACTCAACTTTGGCGCCTAGATGATTGTTATTCATTTCATTCAACATTGTGTATTATGTTTCATAGGTTCCATTGGAATTGAGCCCACATGGGATTCAGCCCAAAGGGATTTAGCCTAACCTAAACCAACTAGCCCATTATTTTTAGTGAATTTACAAGTAGACTGAATCTTGTGTGGGCTGAATTCCAAGCCCACCTATTTCATATCCTGTTAACTATTTCCAAATAATTTAGTGGCTTGTGTGTATATTATCATTATCCAAAAAAATAACTACTGTACTCAATAGTAGCCAAGTCACACTGTATTCATTTATTCATTTATAAATTATGCAATATGCTAAAATTTTCTGTTTCCATTTCAGGATCTGTATCAACAGCTTCAATCCCTTCATCATCGGCTCCGCTTGAATTATCTGCAAACCTGACTCCACCATTAAAAAGGTCTTTACCAGACTCCTTCACAGGCGCCACTCCTGCTAAATCATTTTCATCTAAAAGAAAATCATCAACATCTCTGGACAGATTTATCATAAAAACTTCTGCCTCTCATAAGGAAAATCTCGACAAAGAAGTTGCAAGAATTATATTTGCTACAAATTCACCATTTCGTCTTGTTCAGCATCCTCAGTTTCTCAAGATGGTTCATAACCTGAGGCCAGGTTATATTCCTCCATCCAGAAAAGATACTGCTGATAAGTACTTGGATCTTGTGTATGAAAAGGAATATAAAAAGTGTGCAGATGACCAGAATAATGAAACTGTATGTCATTCAATTGATGGGTGGTCTAACATCCATAATGAGCCCAAAATATGTGTCACTCTAACAACATCCACTGGTCAGATTTATTTAGTTGACACAATAGACACATCGAGGAAACCTCACACTGCTGAATATCTTCTACAACTTGTACAAAATTCGATCAAGAAGACTGAACAAGATTTTGGTTGTCACATTGGAAGTGTTTTGACAGACAATGTACCAAATGTCACCAAGATGAGAAAACTCTTAGAGGAATCGAGTGAATCTAAGCATATCGTCCTCACATACGGCTTATACCGTTCCTTGTATACTTCTGGCAAGTCTATATAACACTGCTTCTTATATTGATATGCTAAATATGTAATTTATCAATCAGATCGCATATCAGATAGCAATCCCATAATATATAAAATCTATAAAAATCTATTTAAATAAAATAAATCTTATTTAAGTACAAAAAAAAAATAGAAAAAAAATCGCCAATGCTTATGTCTATTAACCTTATACAATAATACCTGTTAAGTCCGGCTAAAATTGGCATTTCAAAGGATAACAGTACCTTAAAAATAGTTTCTTATTTCACTATAAAAGTTTATATTAACTTACACTGTATTGAATAAGTCAGTTGATATATTTGTCCTATATACAATGTTAGATTTCTAGTTTTGATATATTTGTCCAATATAAAATGTTAGGTTTCAAAGAAAGCAATGGGCTCCGCTAGCGGACCCAGGGATCTGGGTGCGCACGTCCTGTGTAATAGTAGTCCTTGATATATACATATATATATATATATACAGTATATATATATATATATATATATATATATATATATATGTATATATATATATATATATATATATATATATTCTTACATTTTTAAGAGGTTTTATGGATATTTTAGAAAAAGTTTGTAAACTGCCTAATGAAGAAGAAAAGTGTCAAGCGGTACAGAACGATTTAAAGCAAGACATACCAAGACCTTTAGGGAACCATTTCTAGAGGAACAACAGCTAAAATAATTCATATCTTATGAAGGCATGAAAGGAGGAGTGCTCAAGTACAAAATATGTACAACTTCTTTGGCTCGTTACCGACTGTGAGTCATGAAAGAAATATATACAAATTATTCCCGTGAGATGTCATATTTTTTGCCCGACATTAACAAATCCATAAACCTGATTGGTTGTAATGAGTCCGGATATGTGGACAGACTTTAGAGTTTGATTGTATAATCTTGAGCAAAAGCTTTGACTCTCGATACAATTCTCATAACACTAATATGATTTTGGTTGAGTATATATATATTTTAATATGTATTGTCTAGCTTATAGTTAAATAAATTTCTTGAATCGACCAAAAAAGATGTCAAACAAATTATGTTAATAATCTATCATGAAAAGCTCTGAATGGGTAAAAAAAAAAAAAAAAAAAAAAAATCCCATGGCTGTACAGGTAGATTATATGACTGCTATTCATCTCTATAAACTAGTTGGTGATACTAAGCAGAAAGAGTAAATAGTTGCAGAGAAACTTAGCTATAACCAAGACCGGAACCTTTGCCCTATATGTGCAGAATGTTAGGGCAAATGGCACTCATATGAAAAAAGAAAGTGAGCAGACTACGTCAGAAGGCACGTATGTACGGCAGAAAACGTTGCTATTGCCTAATCATGCACTTGGATTGTTGGGGCAGGTAACAGTCACTGTTGGCAATTGGAAGGACGTGCTGGATTCGAAACCATAACTAAATAAATGCGAGACCAGCAGGATTCCGATTACACCTGCAACGCTGTCATTAGCCTTCAGAGATCAAACACAATCATAGATTCACAAGGTTCTGGTAAGTGTCAATAGCCCACTGAATAACAATACACAAAATTTCTCCAAGAAAAGTATTATTCTTGCCCTCAATTTTACACGTACGACTCCAAATATTATGTAATCTATATTCCCTTTTCTTATTCCATTTCCTCTAAAATTGGCACCATTCTCCTTTTATATATATTTTTCAATTTTATTATTCTCTTGAAGGGTAGGGATAGAAGGATAGGCATTACTCATAAAAAATTTAAGACAAATATATCTGTTGGGTTGTTATTGTTTCTTACATATGCAGCAGACTGATATTTGGAGTGATGTTTTAGATACCCATGGTTTAGAGACCAATATTTTCCGAATACTTATGGTTGAGACAATAAACTTTTCCGAATACCTTGTGTTCAGGGAGTGACCTTTTCTAGATATCTTAAGTTCAAGGACTATTCAAGGTCTGACCTTTTCTAGATGCCTTAAGTTCAAGGATATTTCAGGAAGTATTTTCTAGATACCTAAAGTTCAGGGACTGTTTAGGGACTGACCTTTTTCAAATATCTTAGGTTTAGGGACTGTTCAGGGACAGACCTTTTCTAGATACCTTAAGCTCAGACACTGTTCAATTACTGACCTGTTCTAGATATTTATGTTCAGACTGTTCAGGAACTGCCTTTTCTAGAAACCTTAGTTTCAGGGACCGTTCAGGGATTAACCTTTTCTGAAAACCTTTAATATAGAGGCTGACCTTTTTCAGCCCTGTACAATTCAGGCATTGGACTTTTTGAACACCTTTACTGGGACTGACCTTTCTCGGACACATTCAGCTTAGGGACTAGCTTTTATTTGACATATTGAGTTCAGGGAGTGATCTTTGCCGGGCATCTTCAGTATAGGGGCTGACTAATTTTGGACAATGTTGATATAAGGATTGACAATTTCCGGACTTTGTATCTTGGGGATTTTTTCTTTTCCGGATATCTTATGTTTCGGGAGTAACCTTTTCCTGGGTTCCTTTAGTTTACGGTCTGAGATTTTCCGGACATCTTGTCAACATTTAAATGCTCCCAAGTAGAACTTTTATGATATCCCTCATCTCGCTTCATAGGCAATGTAGTGTAAGAAGGTCTTTGTATACATCCAGACACACGTGAAGACATCGCATCTTCAATCTAAGACATTCGAAGTCTTTTGATGGGAACCAGGCCCATCCAGTCTCGGAGATGGGTGTTTGATATGCATAGAAAGCTGAATATGACTTAAAGTACAGTGGGCCAATTCTCAGAGTTCGTCGATTTGTTCTTCTTGTCACGCTCCCCATTCAGTCACGTGTTTTCTTACATCTAGCAGAAGGCAGGGGAGGAAGAAATACAGAGTGACGATATTTTTCTTGTTTTTTATCATTCTCATTTACAAATAGAAAACACATAACTTTTACCGAACAAAGCTTCGTCTTTTTACATTCATTAATGCAATATTTCTACAAAATTATCTTCAATATCTCCATAAACTCAGCTGATAGGGAGCAAAATATACTTTTGAATAGAATTTCCTTACAAATCTTTATTGTGAGATCATGAACACTACGATTATTGCTAAGAATTACAACTTACATAACTAACGTCTCATACAACAATCGAAATGAAAAATTAGTAAATAGGCGCACACAGTCCTTGACAAATTTTTATACCGTTGAAGGATAAACCTGGAATGCAAAGGTTTCCTGTCACAATAAAGAATCGAGGAATTAATCCTCGTATTTTCAATTCATTTACACACATACACACACACACACATACACACACACACACACACACACACACACACACACACACACACACGCACGCACACACACACACACACACACAAA
>NC_134811.1:38519824-38522324 GCF_046742065.1 Oratosquilla oratoria
AGAGGAAAAAGTGAACGAAAGATGCAAATAAATATTTTATTTTGAAATTAAACTTCCACATTATAAAGCAAAATTGGATGTTTAGTAAATTGTACACTATAAGTATTCATCCTTGTTTCCCTTCGTAGACTTGGCCACAGTGCTAGGTTATTTGATATCCTTATAGAACAGATTTTTTTTTTAATATCATGAAAAGATTATGTCCTCAAGCTTTATTGTGAATTATATTTTAAATACGGCTTTCAGGTGATGAAGCTGGGATGGCTGCCCCATAGTAAGGGGGTAGTAAAATGTATCATTGTAATGAGAAAAGTGTTACATGAATATTACCATTTACCATCTGGCGGGGGGACGATTACAATTCATTTTATTGTAGTGGAGCCATATTTGATAATCCTTGGGAGATACAAAAGGAAAGGAGATCTCACCAGTAAATGTAAGAAATCGCGTCACTCTTCGCAATTCACATAACTTTGGTTATTACTAAAAATGCTCAAAGACAGTGCCTTTCCACTCCATTATAATGACGTCTACCCAAAAAGTAAAAAAAAAAAAAAAATAAAAAATAAAAATATTCATGTCGAGCAAGACGGACAACAAATTACTTTACTTGACCCTCTCACTATGATTACGCATTTATAGATTTTGTTCTGGCTTATAGGGCATAAATTTGTTTATGTTTGAAGGTGGATTTTCAGCTGGAGGTGACATTGTTGATTGGCTCTAAAAAATATATAGTGGCAATCTTATATGTCTACTAGCCAAATTACCCGCGTGTTGCTGAGAATTCTAGAATAATCCCTAACCTAACCATACCTCACCGAACTTTAACCCTTAACCCTAACTAAAATATTTTTTTGGAAATGAAATATAGCTTTAAACAGTCCCCCTTCCAGGTGTGCGCCCCCCCCCAAAGGTTGGGAAACCCTAGGTTGAAAATACATGCATACACAAACACAAATATCATATGTATACATTCTTTTGAGTGCGTGTGTATGTGCATTTGTGCGTGTGTGTGGATTGACAATAAATGTCTAATTTATCTATCTCATTTATCTATCTTCAGAATATATATGGTTATAGGGGTTTATCTGCAAAAACCTAGGAGTTTGTGAATAATCACTTTCCGCCAGCACTAAAATTAAATGAAAATAACCAATATTTCAACATATGGTAAAATTATACAATAATTTTACATTTACATGCTTTCTTCTTACAAAAGCAATCATGGTTTGTGGCAACATTAATTTCACAAATATAAATAATTATTATGGACACATACAATGGTTTGTTTAATCATATTAATTCTTATATCACAAAAATACTATGCGACTTATGGGGGTACTACAGTAGTGACGTATTCCCACACCATAAACCACCCAACTTTAACCCTTAACACTAACCAAAAATATATATATTTATTTTTATTAATATAGTTATCCAAGCACATAGAGTGATAGGGTATGAGAATATATATGGTTATGGGGTCTATCTTCAAAACCCTAGGAAGGGTTCGTAAACAAACAAACAAACAAACAAACAAACAGGCAGACAGACAGAGGCTACTACTTTATCATAGTAGGTGTGTGTGTGTGTGTGTGTGTGTGTGTGTGTGTGTGTGTGTGTGTGTGTGTGTGTGTGTGTGTGTGTGTGTGTGTGTGTGTGTGTGTGTGTGTGTGTGTGTGTGTGTGTGTGTGTGTGTGTGTTGTGTGTGTGTGTGTGTGTGTGTGTGTGTGTGTGTGTGTGTGTGTGTGTGTGTGTGTGTGTGTGTGTGTGTGTGTGTGTGTGTGTGTGTGTGTGTGTGTGTGAGAGAGAGAGTGTGTGTGTGTGTTTGTGTGTGTGTGTGTGTGTGTGTGTGTGTGTGTGTGTGTGTGTGTGTGTGTGTGTGTGTGTGTGTGTGTGTGTGTGTGTGTGTGTGTGTGTGTGTGTGTGTGTGTGTGTGTGTGTGTGTGTGTGTGTGTGTGTGTGTGTGTGTGTGTGTGTGTGTGTGTGTGTGTGTGTGTGTGTGTGTGTGTGTGTGTGTGTGTGTGTGTGTGTGTGTGTGTGTGTGTGTGTGTGTGTGTGTGTGTGTGACTATAACAATGATATACGAAAGACCCTTTTTGAGTCTCACCGAAGCCCTTTTAGGAGAGAGTGTCTTGTTCTATATGCTGGATCTTCTAGACGACATGGGCAGGTCACGTGATTCAATGACGTCACGATGGGATTACACGAGGCGATGACATGAGATCGAGGTCCGTAACACGGTCCGACGGTGGATGTTTCAGGGACAGCTAACAGCTTTCATGCTAAATTGAGCGGCTGAGCTTGGCAAGACGTAGCAGCTGCGCGGATACAAGAGCGTATTCTGACAAGGAATGTTTTGCGTAGATAGAAATGATGGAATGAGAATGAAGAAAGTGATTGTTATGTTAGCTTTTGATGATACATAATACCATCGTCCATGTGAAAGGGATGTTTCATACAGAATGATGATAACCTATTTGTACTCATGCGTTAC
>NC_134811.1:38552324-38572324 GCF_046742065.1 Oratosquilla oratoria
CTACTTGTTTAAAATGGATGATCTTTTGTCCGATGACATTACATATGGCCAACTTAAGACCAACCCACTTAATAAGGTGAACAGTGAATTTAACAAAAAAATGAAAACTTTGTTAAAGGGGGAAGATGAACTCATCAAACGTTTTTCTACCATCACTCCTTCTCTTCCCTATATGTATGGATTAGTTAAAACACACAAACCAAATAATCCAATAAGACCTATTATTAGCTCTGTTAAATCCATTTCTTATAATTTATCCAAATGGCTAGTGTCTTTACTCAGTCCATTAGTTGGCACAATTTCTAATTCATCTTTAAAAAATAATGTAGACTTAGTTCAAAAACTTAATGGTTTAAATATTAATTATAATTTTAGGTTAGTAAGTTTTGATATAACTAGTTTATTCACAAAAATTCCTGTAGATGATTTAGTTGTTTTTCTTACTGATTATTTAGGCAAAATCTCACTTCCTTTGCCTTCTGCTATTATAATTGAACTTATCAAATTATGCGTAAAAAATTGTAAGTTTGAATTTAACGGTAATTTTTATTCCCAGAAATTTGGAATGGCTATGGGGAATCCCCTCTCGCCTGTTTTAAGCAACATTTACATGGAATTTTTTGAAAAAGAACTATTGTGTGAAATTTTGCCATCTAATGCGATATGGTATAGATATGTAGATGATGTTCTTTGCCTGTGGCCATGTACTGAAGACCTGGATGCTTTTCTACAATCTCTGAATAATTTAGTTCCCTCCATTAATTTTACTGTAGAACTAGAAAATAATAACAAATTGCCCTTTTTAGATTGCCTTATCCACAGAGAAGGTTATGACTTTAAATTTAGCATTTATAGAAAACCGACTAATGTGTTTTCTTATATTCATTATTACTCTGAACACCAAGATAAAGTAAAAAAATCTGTATTTTCTTCTATGTTCTTACGTGCCTTGCGGATATGCAGCCCTGAATTCATTGATGAGGAATTTGAGTCTATTGTTAACCTAGGTTTAGGATTAAAGTACCCTAGAACATTTTTAGATAACGCTCTCTTTTTGGCGAAAAAAACTTTTCATAGGAATCAACCCCCTCCCCTTTTTGACATTAAGAATCTTTTAGTATTACCTTACAATAACAATCTTTCTCAAGTTCCTCATCTACTTAAAACATGGAATGTTAAAGTAGTGTTTAATAACCCATGCACTTTTAAGAAATTAATAATAAAAAATTCTCCCGCTGATTCTGATGGTTGCATATACAAAATCCCTTGCAGAGATTGTGAAAAGTATTACATTGAACAAACGGGCAAAGAACTATCAACTAGAATTAAACAACATAAATATAGTGTTAGAACAGCACAAGAATCCAATGCTCTATTTGTTCACATGAAAGACTTCAATCATTGTATTAATTGGACTAATGCTTCCTCTATTATTTCTTGTAATTCATTTGTCAATAGAAACATAATAGAAAGTAGTATGATAAAAAATTCTGAAGGTTCTACTCTTAATATCAGTAATGGCATTTATAAATTAGATAAATTCATCATTAACAAAATTTGTAATCAGGTTGTATGTGATCAAAATTAATTTGGTGAATTGTGCTGTTCTCTAGATTTCTTTTTCTTTGATGACTTTGTGTACCAAGACTTATTCTTTTTTCATGTGTGACTTTTTGTCCTTCACCGGTTCCTTTCCTAGTGTAATATTTCGTGTCATCTTGTGCTATGCCAGTTCCTTTCCTAGTGTTTAATTTTGTGACATCTCACACCTTGCCTGTTCCTTTCCTAGTGTATAATCTTGTTATTTTTAAACCTCTTTGTAATACAACTTTTTCTGTATTCCCCTGAAGATGTGAATTACACGAAAGCGCTTGGGATATACTGTTTTCTTCCGATTTCCTTAGTGGTTACCAGCAAAATTTGTGGATCACGTGTTGTTAATAGTGATCTTTCTGCATATATATATATATGTATACATCAAGAACTACTATTACACAAGACGTGCGCACCCAGATCCCTAGGTTTGCTAGTGGAGGCCATTGCTTTCTTTGTAACCTAACATTTTATATTGGACAAATGTATCAAAACTAGAAACCTAACATTGTATATAGGACAAATATATCAACTGTTGACTTATTGAATGTAGTATAAATTGATATAAACATTTATAGTGAAATAAGAAACTATTTTTAAGGCACTGTTATGCTTTAGAGTGCCAATTTTAGCCGGACTTAACGGATATTATTGTATGAGGTTAGTGGACACCAGGGTTGGCAATTTTTTTTTTTTTTTTTTTTTATCTTTTCGAAAAATATGAAAAAGACTTTTCTATTTAATCCAGATTTATTTGATTTAGATAGATATTTTATAGACTTTAAATATTGTGGGATTGCTATCAGATATATTCGATCTGATCACTAAATGACATTTTTAGCATATCAATATAAGGAGTAATGTTATATAGACTTGCCACAAGTATACAAGGATCGGTATAAGCCGTATGTGAGGACGGTATGCTCAGGTTCACTCGATTCCTCCAAGACTTTTCTCTTCTTGGTGACATTTGCTCCATTTTCTGTCACAACACTTCCAATGTGACAACCAAAATCTTGTTCAGCCTTCTTGATCGAATTTTGTACAAGTTGTAAAAGATATTCAGCAGTGTGAGGTTTCCCTGATGTGTCTATTGTGTCAACTAAATAAATCTGACCAGTGAAAATGGTTAGAGAGACACATATTATGGGTTCATTATGAATGTTAGACCACCCATCGATTGAAAGACATACAGTTTCATTATTCAGGTCATCTGCACACTTTTTATATTCCATTTCATACACAAGGTCAAAGTACTTATCAGCAATATCTTTTCTGGATGGAAGAATATAACCTGGCCTCGGGTTCTGAACTATCTTGAGAAACTGAGGATGCTGAACAAGACAAAATGGTGAATTTGTAGCAAATATAATTCTTGCAACTTCTTTGTCGAGATTTTCCTTTAGAGAGGCTGAAGTTTTTATGATAAATCTGTCTAGAGATGTTGATGACTTTCATTTAGATGAAAATGATGTAGTAGAAGTGGCGCCTGTGAAGGAGTCTGATAGTGACCGTTTTAATGGTGAAGTCAGGTTTGCAGATAATTCAAGCGGAGCTGCTGATGAAGGGATTGAAACTGTTGATACAGATCCTGAAATGGAAACAGAAAATTTTAGCATATTGCATAATTTATAAATGAATAAATAAATGAATGAATAAAGTGTGATTTAGGCTACTTTTGAGTACAGTAGTTATGTTTTTAGATAATGATCATATTCACACAAGCCACTAAATTATTTGGAAATAATAAACAGGAAATGAAATAGGTGGGCTTGGAATTCAGCCCACACAGTAATTAGTCCACTTTTAAATTCACTAAATATGATGGGTTAGATGGGTTAGGTTAGGCTAAATTCCTTTGGGCTTAATCCCATGTGGGCTGAATTCCAATGGAACCTATGAAATATATTACACAATGTTGAATGAAATGAATAACAATCATATAGGCCCCAAAGTTGAGTGGATACAGTATATTATAGTGATATAGTCATTACCCAAATTTAGAAGTAATGAAGTTGAAGTATCATCTCTTTAGTCCTTCACATTTTTATTGCACATGCTCTTCATTGTTCACCAAATAAATATAGTTGCGTATGAAAAGCGAGAAATGCACACAATATAAGTAAAATTATTTACCTGGGTCATCAATTTCTTCCTCTGTATGCTGTGGCTGACCTTGGCATTTATCTCTGTGAGATTTTAATCTTGACACAATGCCCTGTTGTTCCTGGCTGCAGTCTTTGCATTTAGCTCGGTACCCTTTGCCAAAAGTTGTTGGTAGTTTTTCAAAATAATTCCAGACAGAATAATTTTTTCTGTCTGAAAGAACCACTCTGCCAGGTCTAGAAGACATCCTTCCTGGTTGATTCCAAAGCAGCAACTGACTCATTGAGAAGCTGCTTACCTAGAACAAGTTTCAACAAGAATCTTGTTGAAACTTGTTGTGGGCTGCACAGTGATATATACTACATGTAGGCTTATACCGTTCCTTGTATACTTGTGGCAAGTCTATATAACACTGCTCCTTATATTGATATGCTAAAAATGTCCTTTAGCAATCAGATCGCATATCAGATAGCAATCCCACAATATCTAAAATCTATAAAAAAAAATCTAATTAAATAAAATAAATCTGATTTAGAGAAAATCTATTCCTTACATTTTTTAAAAAGATAAAAAAAAAAAAAAAAAACAATCGCCAACCCTTGTGCCCACTAACTTCATACAATAATACCTGCTAAGTCCGGCTAAAATTGGCATTTCAAAGCATAACAGTGCCTTGAAAATAATTTTCTTATTTCACTATAAAAGTTTATATTAACTTATACTGTATTGAATAAGTCAATAGTTGATATATTGGTCCTATATACAATGTTAGGTTTCTAGTTTTGATATATTTGTCCAATATAAAATGTTGGGTTACAATGAAAGCAATGGCCTCCGCTAGCGGACCCAGGGATCTGGGTGCGCACGTCCTGTGTAATAGTAGTCCTTGGTATACATACATATATATATATATATATATATATATATATATATATATATATATGTATACATATATATATATATATACACACATAAATATATATATATATATATATATGTATGTATGTATATATATCCAATTACCCGCGCGTTGCTGCGAGTTCGTGAATAATCCCTAGCCTAACCATACCATACCTAATTTAACCCTTAACTCTAACCTAAATATTTTTAAATGAAATATAGCTTTAAACGCTCCCCCCCCTCCCAGATGTGCGCCCCCCTACCCGAAGGTTGGGAAACCCTAGTTTGAAAATACATGCATACATAAACACAAATATCATGTGCACATTCTTTTGCGTGCGTGTGTGGGTGTGGATTGATAATAAATGACTACAGCTAAAAGGTGAAGAAATGCATCTACTTTATTTATCTTCAGAATATATATAGTTATAGGGGTTTATTTGGAAAAACCTAGGAAGAGTTTGTTAATAGTAAATTTCCGCCGCACTAAAATTAATTGAAAATAAGCAGTATATATTTGGTAAATTTATACAGTCATTGTACTTCTGCATAATTTTTTCTTACAAAAGCTATCATAGTTTGTGGTAACATTAATTTCACAAATATAGATAATATTCAAGAACACATACAATGGTTTCTTAATTATATTGATTATAATGTTACAAAAATAATAACCTAAGGAGGGAATACAGTAGTGGCGTGTTCCCATACCATAAACCACCTAAATTTAACCTTTAACCCTAACCAAATATTTTTCAAATTAAATATAGCTTTAAATACTCCCCTTCTCAGATGTGTGCCCCCCCTCCTGAAGTTGGGAAACCCTAGTTTGAAAATACATGCATACACAAACACAAATATCATGTGTACACATTATTTTGTGTGCGTGTGTTTCGATTGACAATAAATGTCTACAGCTGAAAGGTGAAGAAATGTATCTAGTTTATTTATCTTCAAAATATATATAGTTATAGGTGTTTATCTGCATAAACGTAGGAGTTTTTGAATGAACTATTTCCGCCCGCACAATAATTAAATGAAAAGAACCAGTATTTCAACATTTGGTAAAATTATACAACCATTTTCCATAAACATGCTTTCTTCTTACAAAAGCTATCATGGTTTGTGGCAACATTAATTTCACAAATGTATATAATATTTATGGATACATACAATGGTTTGTTTAATCATATTAATTCTTAAGTCACAAAAAATACTACTCAACTTCAGGGGATACTACATAAACCTCCTAACTTTAACCCTTAACCGTAACCATTTTTTGTGGTAATCAGCATATATATATATATATATATATATATATATGTATATATATATATATATATATGTATATATATATACATATATATATATATATGAGAGAAATTCGCTAATAGCAGCGACATCAATCCGATAATTTTTATGACAGTTCCATGCAGGATTCGAACCCACTTCTCTGCGAAGATGATCTACGGGTGGCTGAGAGCAGTGTGTTCGAATCCTGCATACAACTATCATAAAAATTATCATATATATATATATACATATATATATATATATATATATGTATATACTGTATACATATATATATATATATATATACTGTATACATATATATATATATATATGTATATATATACGTGTGTGTGTGTGTATGTGTGTGTGTGTGTGTGTGTGTGTGTGTGTGTGTGTGTGTGTGTGTGTGTGTGTGTGTGTGTGTGTGTGTGTGTGTGTGTGTGTGTGTGTGTGTGTGTGTGTGTGTGTGTGTGTGTGTGTGTGTGTGTGTGTTTGTGTGTGTGTGTGTGTGTGTGTGTGTGTGTGTGTGTGTGTGTGTGTGTGTGTGTGTGTGTGTGTGTGTGTGTGTGTGTGTGTGTGTGTGTGTGTGTGTGTGTGTGTGTGTTTGTGTGTGTGTGTCTGTGTGTCTGTGTGTGTGTGTACAGCTGGACAGGTAAATTTACAAGTTACTTGCCCAAGAATTGTTTCACCCTCTGACTAAACAAAGTGTTCGTTATAACATTATAGTGACATGATAAGTCTACGGAATCAGATGCTTCACTCATATCTTGACAGATCGGAGTTCCGTCCACGCTTCATACATGTCACAAAAAGTGTGAGTGCCGGTTTTGAGGAACTGAGGTTATTTAATTTTGTTTTCTCTTTATTGTATTCTTTTCTTCAGTTACTATATATCCTTATTGTAATAATACTTTATATTGGCGTCGTTTACTTTTTTCAATTTGACCCTTCCAGTCCACTCACGCAATTTGAATTGAAATAAGTATTTTTGACAGTCATATCATATAGGCCTGCTTCGTCCACTTCCAGAACCAGCACCAGTACCACGCCACAGCCTGAAACGATAAGGAAAATCACAACAATAGCCACAACTATAGGCAAAACTACAATAACAGCCACAACCACAACCAAAACTACTAATGACAGCCAGAAATTGCAACTTCAACCACAACCACAACCACAACCACAACCACAACCACAACCACAACCACAACCACAACCACAACCACAACCACAACCACAACCACAACCACAACCACAACCACAACCACAACCACAACCACAATCACAACCACAACAATAGCCTCAACCACAACCACAACCACAACCACAACCACAACCACAACCACAACCACAACCACAACCACAACCACAACCACAACCACAACCACAACCACAACCACAATCACAACCACAACCTCAACTATAACCACAGCCGTAACCACAACCACAACAATAGCCGCAACCACAATCACAACCACAACCGCAACCACAGCCGCAACCATAACCACAACAATAGCTGCAACCACAACCACAACCACAACCACAACCACAACCACAACCACAACCACAACCACAACTATCAGAAAGCATTACTCTGACCACAGCTTCGACCGCCATTAAAACCAGCACCAGCACCACCAGCACCACCAACACCATTGAATTCCCTTTTTTCTAACTTTAGTTTCTTCAGGTCTTTTATATAAGCGATTGGGTTCATTCATTCATTCATTCAGTCCCTCCCCCGTAATTCTTCTTCTCTTCTCCTCACCTTCTTCTTCACCTCCTTGTCTTCCTTTCCTGCTACTTGAATGCTCTTTCTCATTTCTGGTTTCCTCCTCCTTGTCTTCCTATTCTCCTTCCTCTTGTCTCCTTATACCATTTGCCATCCCAGTTTGTGTCTATATCTCCTCCTTCCTCCTACCCACTTATTCTTCAATTGTTTCTTTCTCATCCTTTTATGGAAAGTTTCCTCATTTATCTTAATTTTTTTTTTTTTTTTGCTTTTACTGCTGACGATTCTTATTTTCACGCCCTGTTTCTTCCTTCTCCTCTTTCCTCCTTCTTTTCCTCAACTTTTCTTCAAAAGTCATCATCCCTTCCCTCTGCTTCTCCTTGTTTCAATTTATTTACCTTTCATTTTCATTTCACGCATCCTTCTCCTGTTTATTCCTTTCCTCACCCCTTTTCTTCTTTTGCCAACCCTTTTTCCTTTCCCTTATCCACCTCGCCTCCCTCCTTGAGCCTCTCCATTGATGCTATTCCTTCTCATTATTCTCTTCCTTCCTTCCTTCCTTCCTTCCTTCCTTTGTTCACCCGTTTCTTCTCCTTCCATTATTCTTTCCTCTCCTCTTCTATTCCACCCTTCTGTCACCTTATTTCTATGCCTATATTTTCCACTCTTTCTCCTTTTCCTACTTCTCTTTATTTCCTTTACTTTCTCTACTGCACCTATTCCCTCCTACGTAATATTTTTTTTTCTTTTCTGCTACCATCTCTTCCTCTTTCTCTCTTAGTCTACCCTTTTCATTTTTATACCTCCTTTTCTTATTTCTCTCTCTCTCTCTCTCTCTCTCTCTCTCTCTCTCTCTCTCTCTCTCTCTCTCTCTCTCTCTCTCTCTCTCTCTCTCTCTCTTTCTCTAGCCCTTCGTGTTTCTCACCCTTTCGACTGAGACTGATATGCTCCTGACGCATTTTTACCCAAACCGACACTTTTTCTCCCGCGCCTGACACCTTTTCAGCCTTATTGGCAAGCTTTGACCCCTCCTCTCCCGACCTTCACCATATCCTCCTCCCTCTCCTCCTCCTTCCTCTTTTCTTCTTACTCCTCCTCTTTGTCTTCCTCTTGCTCCTACTCTTAGAAATCATACTTTTTATCATCTTCCTTTTTTTCCTTCCCTTCTTATTCCTAGACCTTCTGCTCTTCTTTTTCCTCTTCCTCCTCCTCTGCCTACTCCTATGTCTCCTCTCCTCTTTTCCCTCTTCCTCCTCCTCCTCCTTCTCCTCTCCTTGCATGTATCCCCTCTATCTGTGTCTTCCCACCCCAGCTCCCCAGTCTTCTCGATCCGCCAACTTGACCTTTTCTCCGTGAGAAACGATTGGAAACAGGACACCCCATCACCATTCCCACATTCCTCATCTTTCGGCGCCGATGTTGGTCCGCCTATGTTCCCCTCGCTCCGTCGTCTGGCTGCAATTCTTCCCCTTCCACTGCTTATTTGACACATTTTTTTTTATTTTTTCCTTCTCCCACGCCCCTTTTCTCTCCATATCCTGAGACTCTTCCTCCCCTCCTCCTTCTCGTTGTTTTTTTCCTCTTCTCATTTCTTCCCAGTTGTTGTTGTTATATAATTTCTACTCATCCTATTTCTTCTATGCTCCTCGTATCTTTCTCTTTTTTTTTCTATTTTCTTTCCTCCTCCTCACTTCTTTGTTTCGTTTTTGAGGAAGCTAGTGACAGAGTTTGGGAAGGTGTGCGAAAGGTGTGGGTAAAGGAAAGGTGATGAAATGTACAAGTGCAGAAAGTGGATGCAGACTGGAACTGAGTGTTAAGGGAGAGAGACTGGAGGAAATGGATAGTTTTAGATACTTGGGTGCGAATGTGGCAGGAAAGGGAGGAGTGGAGGTAGAATGCAGATTGAGAGAAGCGAGTAAATGCCTTCAGGGATTAAAAAGTGTAATGAAAAATAGACATTTGGGGATGGATGCTAGGTGGAGATTGTATGAAGGAGTAATTATATGTGTCGACAGCAGAAACATAGAACATAAGAGAGGAACAGAGGAGGAATTTGAATGTGTTTGAGATAAAATGTGTGAGAAGTATGATAGGGGTTATTAAGCTGGATACAATGAGAAATGAGAAGGTGAGGCGGGGAACAGGGGTGGAAAGGGAGTTGGAAGATAGGGTTGATGAAAGAGTATTGGGATGGTTTGGACACATGGAAAGAATGAGTGAAGAAAAACTAGTAAAAAAGTTGTGGAAGGCAGAGGTGGCAGGAGTGAACATAAGGGAGTGACCTAGGATGAGATGAATGAGTGGGGTATATGGGGCATTGAGAAAGAGGGGAAAGTCTGTTGAGGAAGGGCGGGAGAGGACGAAAGATAGGGGTAAATGGAGAATGGTTTTGTATGGATGATGCTGTGATGCATGAGGAGTGGGTGGGGAATGGGAATGAGGGAGTATGTGTGAAAAATAAAATGATGCAGCCCGAAATTATTTATCCCTGTCTTCTCTTCTGCATGAGGGGATGGAGAGGGAGAGATCGCCGATTTAATGAAGCGGCTTTGCTGTGCGTGTACTGTGTCTTGCGACACTGCTTCTGACCCAGGGCATTGGGTAAGAAGCAGGGATGACCCATCATTCATGAGGTGCCAAGATAAGAGGGAGGGAAGAGGGCTGAGGTAGTGGAGTATGTTAGAGATGGAATGGATGGGAGTGGTTTTTATGCCTTTTTTTGAGGGGAGCTACCTCCCTAGTAAGGTAGAAAAAGCCTTTGGTATATGTATGTACAGTATGTATGTATGTATGTATGTATGTATGTATGTATGTATGTATGTATGTATGTATGTATGTATGCATGTATGTATGTATGTATGTATGTATGTATATATTGTTTCGTTTCATTCTTCTCCTCCTTCTTATTGGTGTTACTGCTTATGGTCTTTTTCGTCTTCTTACTCTTGTACTTATTCTCGATGTTGTTGTTGTTATTCTTGTCGCTGTTGTTGTTGCTGTTGATATTGAATTTCTTCTTCTTCTTCTTCTTCTTCTTCTTCTTCTTCTTCTTCTTCTTCTTCTTCTTCTTCTTCTTCTTCTTCTTCTTCTTTTTCTTCTTCTTCCTCTTCTTCTTCTTCTTCTTCTTCTTCTTCTTCTTCTTCTTCTTCTTCTTCTTCTTCTTCTTCTTCTTCTTCTTCTTCTTCTTCTTCTTCTTCTTCTTCTTCTTCTTCGTCGTCGTCTTCTTCTTCTTCTTCTTCTTCTTCTTCTTCTTCTTCTTCTTCTTCTTCTTCTTCTTCTTCTTCTTCTTCTTCTTCTTCTTCTTCTTCTTCTTCTTCTTCTTTTTCTTCTTCTTCTTCTTCTTCTTCTTCTTCTTCTTCTTCTTCTTCTTCTTCTTCTTCTTCTTCTTCTTCTTCTTCTTCTTCTTCTTCTTCTTCGTCTTCTTTTTCATCTTCTTCTTCTTCTTCTTCTTCTTCTTCTTCTTCTTCTTCTTCTTCTTCTTCTTCTTCTTCTTCTTCTTCTTCTTCTTCTTCTTCTTCTTCTTCTTCTTCTTCTTCTTCTTCTTCTTCTTCTTCTTCTTCTTCTTCTTCCTGTTCTCCCTATTCTTCCTGTTCTTCCTCTTCTTCCTGTTCTCCTTCTTCTTCCTGTTCTCCCTCTTCTTCGTCTTTTTCCTCTTCTTCCTCTTCTTCCTCTTCTTCCTCTTCTTCCTCTTCTTCCTCTTCTTCCTCTTCTTCCTCATCTTCCTCTTCTTTCTCTTCTTCCTCTTCTTTCTCTTCTTTCTCTTCTTCCTCTTCTTTCTTTTCTTCCTCTTCTTCCTTTCCTTCCTCTTCTTCTTATCCTCCTTCGTCCTTCCTCCTTCTGCAGCCCCACCTTCTCCTCTTAAGCTTCCTTCTCCTCTTTCTCCTCCACCTTATTGCCTCACTTTTTTCTTCTCCTTTGTCTATTCATCTTCATCATGTTCCTCTTCCTCTTTCTCCTCTTCTTATTTTGTATTTTGTCGTACAACTCTTCTTTTTTCTCTTTCGTCTCCTCCTTCTCCTCCTCCCTTCCTTTTTTCTCAATGTCCCATTTTGTTTAACTCCTTTATACTTTATTTTATTTTCGAGTATCTTCTTTACTTCTATGTCCTCTTCCTCCCTTTCTTCCTTCTGTTTTCTGTTTTTTTTTTCAATGTTATATTTTCCTTCTACTCTTTATCACCTCTCCACATACTCCTTTTCTTCTTCCACCTATTCCTTCTTTTTCTTCTTTGTTTCCCTGTTCACGTTGATTTTATTTTGTTCTTCTTCATTTACTTTTTTCTTGTATCTTTAATACTTACCCTCTCCTTATTGCTAAATCTTCCTTTTTTCCTCTTGTTCTTCTAGTTCCTTTTCATCATCGTGGAAAAGAAAAATTGATAATTTGTGGGAGAGGAAATACAATAGAATTTTTTCTCTTCGTCTTCTCCGTCCTCTTCGTTTTCCTTTTCCGAATTTTGTATCGAGTCGGAGCCTTCGAGACTCTCCAGCTGGACCTGAAGAAGAAGAGATCGTCTTTTGCGAACCGGAAATGACGTCACTTCCGGTCTAAGCCTTTCTCATCCATTCGTTCCGTTTTCTCTCGATGTTCGGAGAAACCTAAGATCTTTTGGTGTCCTATTCTTCTGTTTTCTCTCGGCCTTGCCAGCTTCCGTCCCACCCATTTTCAGGTTATTTTTTCTCATCCCGTTTCTTCTCCAATGATGTTCTGAGGAATTGAGACAATTCTTAAGTTGTTTCTATTTCCTGGTGAGACGTTTCGTCAGAAACATTTCGTCTTAAATGTTCAACCTCTTCAAACCGATTTAACTTTTGAAATACTTTTAAACCCCTGGGTGTTGGAGTTAGCCAAATTAGGTCCTTAGTTGATCAAGACTCCAATATCTTTACAGGCTCATTCTCATCTCAAAGAAATTGCCCGTCGTCAGTCAGAGCAGAACGTATAATGAGCATCATGCGGGTAAAGGGCTTGAAATGTGATAGCTTTTTTAACACTTGCAGCGAAAAAGGATAGTCATACCTCAGCAACGTTATCTAGTAGGAGGCAGAATAAGGATAGTATAAAAGACAGAAGTGGCAGTGATAGGATTAAGTTTTGTTTATATTGAGAACGTGTGGTTTCATTATATTCGTTGGATAAGTTGACTTCAATTTTGAACGAAAAAAATCCATTCACATAAAATAGTTTATCTTGTACAAAACATTTTAAATGATTTATTTGAAAATGGCTAACTATTCATAATTTTATACAAGTTCATGCTTCGTACAAATACAAGAATAATTGTCTATCAAACTCATTTTTATCTTCTTTGAATACAAACACGTGTTCACTCCTACTCCGGCGTCACAATCCTTATTTTTACTTTTTTATTTCTTTTCTTTCCTTACTTTTTTTTTTTTTTATTCTGATCTTCCTCACCTTTTTTTTTCACCTTTTTGGAAACATCTTTTGATGCTGGTCTTCCAAGAAGTTTTCCGTACCGAGTGACATTTTTATTTTTATTTCGGCTATCGCTAGACTATTTGATTTATTTGTTTCACCATCTTGTTAGCTAAGGGTTACAGTGTATCTAGATTTATTTATTTCTAGAGAGTGCTATCATTTCTATCCTGGCACTGAGTGAGTTCCTGAAAGCTATGGCACCTTGTGTAAATCTTATAAAGTCAAAGCCCGGATAACTCTAATAAAATGGTCCAAAATCTGTTTCCATACATATCCCATAGTCATAGACAGCATGTTATTTAGCTTACTGGAGACAACTTCAAACGCTAAATAAGATCGCTATGTATTCACTAAATACCACTAATTTTTGAGTTGTGATTGTTTTTCTGAGATTCTTTATCCACCTAGGAATCCATAGATCCCAGGCTGAAGACCCTTGATCTAATACAACGCTTTGGGTTCGAATAGAAAATAGCTTCCAGCCCCAATGCTCAATAACAATTTCGTCTTGTGTGTCTCCTTACGAAACCTCCATAACATGAAATACCACAAGTTCCAGAGGCATGTTGAAAGAACAGGAAAGCCGATGACGAAGAAGTCCTTCGGAGCTTTGGGCTGTCCAGTCAACGAGTGAGTTCTTCACCGAGGTCCGCAGCCAATC
The DNA here is from genome assembly GCF_046742065.1 of Oratosquilla oratoria. NCBI lineage: Eukaryota > Metazoa > Arthropoda > Malacostraca > Stomatopoda > Squillidae > Oratosquilla > Oratosquilla oratoria. Next base: position 38,566,055 of record NC_134811.1, read on the forward strand.
TTCGTCCAGAGCATCCTTGGGTGCTGAGCCCTCTAGTCACAAACTATTTCTTTGTCGCCCGTGTGTGTGTGTGTGTGTGTGTGTGTGTGTGTGTGTGTGTGTGTGTGTGTGTGTGTGTGTGTGTGTGTGTGTGTGTGTGTGTGTGTGTGTGTGTGTGTGTGTGTGTGTGTGTGTGTGCGTGTGCGTGTGTGTGTGTGTGTGCGTGTGCGTGTGTGTGTGTGTGTGCGTGTGCGCGTGTGCGTGTGTGTGTGTGTGTGCGTGTGCGTGTGCGTGTGTGTGTGATTCACCATGGTTTCACCACGGTCTTGGATCATGTGTTGGACTCGTGATCGACAGTTATTTCCCTCCCGGATGAGGGCTCAGAGCTCATATATGACCGATCTATGGGTAATGCTGTGACCTTACACGCACACATAGACCCAACTCCCCGACCATGATAGTTGGAGTAACGACTTGCAGCGCAATTATACTGAAATTATATCAGCCCTGGGCGAGATGCGAGCTAAGATCACCGTAGTGGCGATTGCGAACGCTACCACTGTGCCATCGAGTCGTGTGGTAGCGTGTGTGTGTGTGTAGAAGCGTGAGTGTTGTTTTCAGCATATCTGTTATTTCCGTTCATATTCATAAGTTTATATATTTTGCTTAAAATGTTATTAGCTTACTCATTTATCTGTTCTATTTATGTACCTATTTTTATTTCACGGTATGTACTTTTTATCTTATTTTGCTGTCACAAGCTTTTTCTATCAGACAGTGATTGAACTTTGTCCGTTTCCTCTGCATTTGTCTTCCTTTTCACTGTCTTTGTCCTTCCTTCTTCCTCTTTTTTCTCTTCATTTCATTCTCTAATATTCCTTTGTCCCCTTTTCATTCTTTATTTTTCATAACTTTTCTCTTTTTTCTTTCTCCATAATTCTCCCTCTTTCCTTCCCACCGTCCATTCGTCTTTCTTAATATTTCTTACTTCTCTCTGCATCTTTCCTCTCTTCTTCCTCCCCATTCACTTTCTTCTTTTCTCATGTCTTTCCCTTAATTTATTTTCAACTCTACTTCCCTTTTCTCTCTCCTCCTCCTTTCTCCCCTACCTTACTCTCATCTTTTATTTCCTCGTCTTATTCTTCTTTTTACATCTGCGCATCTCTCCTGTCTCCTATGTCCAACAATTCTTATTTTCCGTGGACTCATTTACACCACTTACAGATTCCCTTCGTCACACTTCTGTACCTTGTTCCTCTTCCCACTTTGTAACCTTTATTTTAAACTGTGTTCCCTTTTATTTCCTATACGTTTTATATGTCTTATTGCCTCTCTCCCACTCCTTCACTTACTTTTCTCTCACTATCTCCCATGTCCACCTTAACTTCTCCTTCCTCCATTCCTTCCTGTCTATCTTGCGCCTCTTTTTCTGCGTCTTTTGGGCTCTTTTTCACGATCCCTGATGGACATTTGTCTCCCTTGTTAGCAATGATAAATCTTCATTTCCCTCGCCTTTGCTCTGGCTGCTTCCCCCTATCCGTCTTCCCCAAAACCGCCATTCGCGTCCACCACGTCTTGAGCCTCGTTGTCGTGGTCGTATTCGTTGCCGTCGTCGTCATATTTATCGTCCACGTTATCATCATCTTTGTTTTCGTCTTTGCCTTCTATTATGCTGACGTCTGACTATATCATTGTAGCATTTGTCATTCTACCCTTGACCAACTACTTCGCTATATTATAAATTTTCCATATTGTTGACCATTTTACTTTTGATAACTTCTTTGATCCTATTGTCTTTGTTATTCTCTTTGCCATATGCATCATTGTCCTTACCATTGTATTTCTCGTCTCAGGTGATGGTTCCCTTCGTTGTCGTCACGTTTTAATTGATGTCGCCACTGCTGTTGTCGAGTCGTTGTTGTTTTAGTTATCAAATGAGCTGTCATTAGACTTGTGGCTCTTTATATTTTTGTCATTTATCTTCATTTTCTCGTCGTTTTACTATACGTCAACGACATCGTCAATACTGTCATTCTTCCCTTCATATTCATCTTAATCGGGATACTTGTTAAAAAAATTATATATATATATATATGTATATATATATGTGTATATATATATACATATATATATATATATATATATATATATATATATATATAGATATATATATATATATATCAAATACTGAAAATCTCTGGTTCAGAAAAATTAATCATTTGATAGTTACCGCTTTTATCGGCTTCCTCTTTCCTTATAACCATCCTATCAAACGTATTTTTTTTCATGTCTGCTGGTCTGTTATATGAACCCTTTCAAAAATGTATATATGTATATATATATATATGTATATATACACATATATATATATATATATATATATATATATATATATATATATATATATATACATATATATATATAAGTTTGCCGGCTTATACCAGTAGATTTACACATACACACATATATACATACATACATACAGACAGACATATATATATATATATATATATATATATATATATGTATTATATATATATATGAATATATAAATATATGTATATATATGTCTACACACACACACTCTAACACACATACACACACACACACACACACACACACACACACACACACACACACACGCACTCACACACACACACACACACACACACACACACACACACACACACACACACACACACACACACACACACATATATATATATATATATATATATATATATATATATATATATATATATATATATATATATATGGTTGTGTGTGTGTGTGTGTGTGTGTGTGTGTGTGTGTGTGTGTGTGTGTGTGTGTGTGTGTGTGTGTGTGTGTGTGTGTGTGTGTGTGTGTGTGTGTGTGTGTGTGTGTATGTATGTAGCATATTGGTTCAAGTCACTGTAACTTTGTTACGGGTTAGCTGGGTTCGAATCCTCGGCTCGTCCACGTTTCAATTTCCAACAGATGCCTCCATCAAGCGATTCTTCAGTCTCGACTGCGATGGCATGGAATTAAAAGTGATTTGTGGTTGAAAAAAGATATTAATTGATCACTGGGAATCATTCAGTGTATATGTGTATATGTATATATATATATATATATATATATATATATATATATATATATATATATATATCAAGGACTACTATTACACAGGACGTGCACACCCAGATACCTGGATCCGCTGGTGGAGGCCATTGCTTTTGTTGTAACCTTAACATTTTATATTGGACAAATATATCAAAACTAGAAACCTAACATTGTATATAGGACAAATATATCAACTGTTGACTTATTCAATGCAGTATAAGTTTATATAAAATTTTAAAGTGAAATAAGAAACTATTTTGAAGACACTGTTATGCTTTGAAATGCCAATTTTTGCCGGTCTTAACAGTTTTTTTTTTTTTTATTTAAACCGGATTTATTTTATTTAAATAGATTTTTTATAGACTTTAAATATTGTGGGATTGCTATCTGATATGCGATCTGATAGCTAAAGGACATTTTTAGCATATCAATATAAGGAGCAATGTTATGTAGACTTGCCACAAGTATACAAGGAACGGTATAAGCCGTATGTGAGGACGGTATGCTCAGGATCACTCGATTCCTCCAAGACTTTTCTCATCTTGGTGACATTTGCTGCATTGTCTGTCACAACACTTCCAATGTGACAACCAAAATCTTGTTCAGCCTTCTTGATCGAATTTTGTACAAGTTGTAAAAGATGTTCAGCAGTGTGAGGTTTTCTTTGATGTGTTTATTGTGTCAACTAAATAAATCTGACCAGTGGATGTTGTTAGAGTGACACATATTTTGGGCTCATTATGGATGTTAGACCACCCATCAATTGAAAGACATACAGTTTCATTATTCAGGTCATCTGCACACTTTTTATATTCCTTTTCATACACAAGATCCAAGGACTTATTAGCAATATTTTTTCTGGATGGAGGAATATAACCTGGCCTCAGGTTCTGAACCATCTTGAGAAACTGAGGATGCTGAACAAGACGAAATGGTGAATTTGTAGCAAATATAATTCTTGCAACTTCTTTGTCGAGATTTTCCTTATGAGAGGCTGAAGTTTTTATGATAAATCTGTCTAGAGATGTTGATGATTTTCTTTTAGATGAAAATGATTTAGCAGAAGTGGCGCCTGTGGAGGAGTCTGATAGTGACCTTTTTAGTGGTGGAGTCAGGTTTGCAGATAATTCAAGCGGAGCTGATGATGAAGGGATTGAAACTGTTGATACAGATCCTGAAATGGAAACAGAAAATTTTAGCATATTGCATAATTTATAAATGAATAAATAAATGAATGAATATAGTGTGATTTAGGCTACTTTTGAGTACAGTTGTTATGTTTTTAGATAATGATCATATTCACACAAGCCACTAAATTATTTGGAAATAATTAACAAGATATGGAATGGGTGGGCTTGGAATTCAGTCCACACAGTATTTAGTCCACTTTTAAATTCACTAAAAATAATGGGTTAGTTGAGTTAGGTTAGACTAAATTCCTTTGGGCTGAATCCCATGTGGGCTGAATTCCAATGGAACCTATGAAATATATTACACAATGTTGAATGAAATGAATAATAATCATCTAGGCCCCAAAGTTGAGTGGATACAGTATATTATAGTGATATAGTCATTACCCAAATTTAGAAGTAATGAAGTTGAAGTATCATCTCTTTAGTCCTTCACATTTTTATTGCACATGTTCTCCATTGTTCACCAAATTTATATAGTTGCGTATGAAAAGGGAGAAATGCACACAATATAAGTAAAATTATTTACCTGGGTCATCAATTTCTTCTTCTCTATGCTGACACAATACCCTGTAGTTTCTGGACGCAGTCTTTGCATTTAGCTCGGTACCCTTTCCCAGTTGTTGGTAGTTTTTCAAAATAATTCCAGACAGGATCATTTTTCTGCCTGAAGGAACAACTCTGCCAGGTACAGAAGACATCCTGGTTGATTCCAAAGCAGCAACTGACTCATTGAGAAGCTGCTTACCTAGAACAAGTTTCAACAAGAATCTTGTTGAAATTTGTTGTGGCCTGCACAGTGATATATACTACATGTAGGCTTATATCGTTCCTTGTATACTTGTGGCAAGTCTATATAACACTGCTCCTTATATTGGTATGCTAAAAATGTCCTTTACCAATCAGCTCGTATATCAAATACCACTCCCACAATATTTAAAATCTATAAAATCTATTTAAATCAAATAAGTCTGATTTAAATAAAAAAATCTATTTATTATATTTTAAAAACATAAGAAAAATCGCCAACCCTGGTGTCCACTAATCTCATACAATAATACCTGTTAAGTCCGACAAAAATTGGCATTTCAAAGCATAACAGTGCCTTAGAAATAGTTTCTTATTTCACTATAAAAGTTTACATTAGCTTATTCTGCATTAAATACATCAATAGTTGATATATTTGTCCTATATACAATGTTAGGTTTCTAGTTTTGATATATTTGTCCAATATGAAATGTTAGGTTACAAAGAAAGCAATAGCCTCCACTAGCGGAGCCAGGAATCTGGGTGGGCACGTCCTGTGTAATAGTAGTCCTTGATATATATATATATATATATATATATATATATATATATATATATATATATATATATATATATATATATGTGTGTGTGTGTGTGTGTATGTGTGTGTGTGTGTGTGTGTGTGTGTGTGTGTGTGTGTGTGTACGTATACCTATATATATATATATATATATATATATATATATATGTATGTGTGTGTGTGTGTGTATACATGTATATATATGTGTATATATATAAATATATGTATATATATATACATACATATACCAAGGCTTTTTCCCCCTTTCAAGGGAGGTAGCCAAAAAGGGAAAGGCATAAAAAACACTCCCACCCATTTCATCCCTAAATACACTCCACACCCCTCCCACCCTTCCTCTCATCTGAGCACCTCCTGGATGACGGGTCATCCCTGCACCCTGCCCACCGCCCTGGGTCAGAAGCAGTGTCGCAAGACACAGTACATCCACAGCGAGGCCGCTTCATTTAATCGGCGACCCCCCTCTCCGTCCCCCTTTGCATATAAGGCGAGGACGGGGAGAAATCCCTTCGGGCTGCGTCAAAATTTACTCACACATACTACCCCACCCCCCCCTTCCCCGCCCATTCCTCCTCATGCAGTCACAACATCATCCATATACAACCATTCTCCACTCACCTCTGTCTTCCGTCCTCTCCCTTCCTTCCTCAA
>NC_134811.1:38599824-38602324 GCF_046742065.1 Oratosquilla oratoria
TCAGAGCTTTTCGTATCTGCAGTAAAGGACTCCTAGATGATGAAATGACATACATCAAGAATACCTTTACGAAGCTGAAATACCCCGGAGGTTTGATCACCAAAACAATGAGGAAAGCCAAGAAGATCTATGATGGCTCAAACGTCCAGGCCCCGAGAAAAGATAAGTCACACTTTATAACTGTCCATAATTCTACTAACACAGGAGCTATTGATAATCATTATTTGTTAAAAGGTGGAGTAAATATGTCTTCAAATAAGATAGGAAAGATATCTAAAAAACATGCTAATATTCATAATAACCTCAGTGTCGTTTACCGCATTCCATGCAGCGGCTGTCCTTCATCATACTTCGGCAAATCAGGTCGAAGGATTGATAAATGGTTGAATGAACATAAAAACAACCTCAGGGCACATAGAACATCCAACTCTCTGGTTCGTCATCTAGAAAAATGCGGAAATCTACCTGACTGGAGCCACGTGGAAATTCTGCACAAGGGACTTGAAAAGAAAATGAGAAAAACTGTGGAAGCCGCACATATCGCCACCAGGGAAAATAACAGCGACAGAGATGGATTTAAATGCCTGCCAAAAAACAGCAAGTGTCTTAATAATCAAATCGTTAGCCGAAGACAAGACCTGACACATCCACTTACAGCTGGCCGGGTTCCCCCTCGCTGCGAGTATAAAGACTTGTGATCCTTTGTAATGCAACATGTCCTCTGAAGAAGACCAAGTTGGTCGAAACGTTAGGGCAATAAACTCTATTCCCAACACATCTTCGTTTGCCCTTCCCCACCCATTTCTCTCTCATATATATATATACAGGGTTGGACAAAATAATGGAAACACCTAACATTTTGGCATCATAATCTTTGAACATGTTTTAAACAATCAAAACTTGACATATGTTAATGTTTTTTTTTGTATATTATTGTTGCTATTTGAAATGTTTGTCTATTTTTTTTTCTTCAGATATTAAAAAAAATTGGTCCGACCCCATACAAATGGCTGACCTCTCGGACTTTAAAAGAGGCCATATTATTGGCGCTCGTATGGCAGGCGCTAGTATAACAAAAACTGTTGAATTGCTTGGTGTTTCAAGAGGTACTGTCTCAAAGGTAATGACTGCCTTTGAAAGAGAAGGAAAAACGTCTTCAGCAAAGCACAGGTCTGGCCGAAAGCTGAAGTTATCTGAGAGAGACCGTCGGACTTTAAATCGAATTGTTAGAAAGGATCGTAAGACCACAGCATCTAAAATCACTGCAGAGCTCAATGAACACCTACAGAACCCAGTTTCACAAAAAAAAAAAAAAAACTGTTCGTTGGGAGCTGCACAAATTTGGATTCCATAAAAGAGCTGCAATTAGAAAACCTCTGCTCTCAAAGACAAATGTTTCAAAGCGTTTAGAATGGTGTAGAAACCACCAGAATTGGTCCCTCGAGCAGTGGAAAAATGTGATTTTCTCTAATGGATCATCGTTTTCCTTATTTCCGACCTCCGGCTGAGTGTACGTTTGGAGACAGCCGAAAGAAGCGTTTCATCCAGACTGCCTTTTCCCAACTGTAAGCTATGGTGGGGGTTCTGTGATGATCTGGGGTGCTATTTCTTGGAAATCTGCCAGGCCAATGATTTCCCTTCATGGAAGAATTAACAGCCGAGACTATTTAGGAATTTTGGGCAACCAAGTTCATCCTATGGTTCAAGAACTGTTTCCGGAGAGGAACGCCATCTTTCAAGATGATAATGCCCCAATCCATACAGCTAGAATTGTTAAAGAATGGCATGAGGAACATTCTAATGAAGTTGAGCATCTCATCTGGCCACCACAATCCCCAGACCTCAACATTATTGAGTCTTTATGGTCAATTTTAGAGAATCAAGTAAGAAGTCGATTTCCGCCGCCATCATCTCTAAAAGAACTGGAAAGTTTTTTAACTGAAGAATGGGTTAAAATTCCTTTGGAAACAATTCACAATTTGTATGAATCAATACCTCGGAGAATTGAGGCTGTAATTGCCGCAGAAGGTGGACCTACACCATATTAGAATATATTTTGAATATATTACGGTTGGGAGAAGGCAGTATGTATTCACATATCTGACATTATTCCTTCTGTTTGTTTTTTGTGTACTTTTTTCTACACTGATATATATATATATATATATATATATATATATATATATATATATATATATCAGTGTAGAAAAAAGTACACAAAAAACAAACAGAAGGAATAATGTCAGATATGTGAATACATTCGGTTATCTGACGTTAAGAACTATAGGTCTGTTGTTTCCAAGGGAACCAACACAGAATCTCAGAGGACCTCCATAGAATTCATGCTTATATATTTCTATTTCATAATTTCCTGAAACGTTCCGGAATATCGTTGTGTAAATATATTTCACCAGCGCTTAATGCAACTTTGGACAAGATATGACAAATGCAGATTGCATAAAGTTGACTTTGTATGAACATTTGGGGACTGCCCGTGTGA
>NC_134811.1:38607324-38617324 GCF_046742065.1 Oratosquilla oratoria
ATATATATATATATATATGTGTGTGTGTGTGTGTGTGTGTGTGTGTGTGTGTGTGTGTGTGTGTGTGTGTGTGTGTGTGTGTGTGTGTGTGTGTGTGTGTGTGTGTGTGTGTGTGTGTGTGTGTGTGTGTGTGTGTGTGTGTGTGTGTGTGTGTGTGTAACTGAAGGCGGAGAAAATATACGAGGAATAATGGAAGAATTTTACTGCCTTAACATTTCGACCCTTAGGGTCTTGATCACAAAGCATAACACAAAAGTATAACAAGGACATATTATACACATACACGTTACCTCACAGGGTGCCTGGGAAAGGTCGTTGTGCTCGAAACATTTGTCCGTTTGTTTTCATCCACTATCAATAAACTTGTAGCTCTTGCCAAGCATATAAAACCATCTCTATGGTTGATGTTATTATCAGTATTAATATAGGCTGCTTCTATTGTTTTTCTTAATTTCTTTGTTATAATAAATAAAGGTTCAACAAAGAAATTAAGAAAAACAATAGAAGCAGCCTATATTAATATATATGTATATATATATAATTTATATATATAATATATATATATATATATATATATATGTGTGTGTGTGTGTGTGTGTGTGTGTGTGTGTGTGTGTGTGTGTGTGTGTGTGTGTGTGTGTGTGTGTGTGTGTGTGTGTGTGTGTGTGTGTGTGTGTGTGTGTGTGTGTGTGTGTGTGTGTGTGTGTGTGTGTGTCATTTTGACATTTGGAAATAAACTCTCCTACTGGGATTCGAACCCTCGCCAGAGCGGCTTGCTTCGTAGAAGGCGAAGATCGTGCCGTCACGCCACCTCGACCCTTCAAAACAGAGCGAATTAGTTCACGGACTAATTATTCTGCCGAGGGCACTTGGGTGGAACGTGGTATGTACTGTATTTCATCAAATCCTTTATGCAGGCTAGTCTTCCGACAAATGTTTGTGTCATTTTGACATTTGGAAATAAACTCTCCTATTGATTTGATGAAATACAGTACATACCACGTTCCACCCGAGTACCCTCGGCAGAATGATTAGTCCGTGAACTAATTCGTTCTGTTTTGAAGGGTCGAGGTGGCGTGACGGTACGATCTTCGCCTTCTACGAAGCAAGCCGCTCTGGCGAGGGTTCGAATCCCAGTAGTAGAGTTTATTCCCAAATGTCAAAATGACACAAACACTTGTCGGAAGACTAGCCTGCATAAAGGATTTGATGAAATACAGTACATACCACGTTCCACCTGAGTGCCCTCGGCAGAATGATTAGTCCGTGAACTAATTCGTTCAGTTTTGAAGGGTCGAGGTGGCGTCACGGTACGATCTTCGCCTTCTACGAAGCAAGCCGCTCTGGCGAGGGTTCGAATCCCAGTAGGAGAGTTTATTTCCAAATGTCAAAATGACACAAACACACACACACACACACACACACACACACACACACACACACACACACACACACACACACACACACACACACACACACACACACACACACACACACACACACACACACACACACACACACACACACACACATATATATATATATATATATATATATATATACACGAGTATATGCACATACTTATTTTATTACGACAGTATTTTTCGTTGTGCTTTATTTTTTATTCGCTAAATAACTTTTTAAATCCTTCAGAATTATTTTACCTGTTTCGAAGATGAACTTTTCTATTGCTCACATGATGTTCTTACATGTTTTTTTTTCTTCAATCATTTTTACGTTTTTCTTTTTTCTTCATTTCATATGAGTCTGTCTTAATGTTATAATCTCCAGCCCTTTTAGAATTAAGTTTTCTAACCATTTCCCCTGCGTTGTTTTAATTTTTGGTTTGGAAAAAAATCTTTATTTTATTGCGTCCCTTTTTCCTAGTATTCATTTGCCTCCATTAGAGAGGAATACTCTTCGACTATGTTTAGTATTAAGATTTTTAGTTCTTTATCTCCTTTATCCTACTCTTTCTTTTTTTATTCTTATTTTCTATTAGATTCATACATATTTCTTCTGGTTCTGTTTTAAATTCATCTCCTTACGTTGTTTTATCAGCTTCCTTTACTTTTCTTTTCTAGCAATATAAAATATTAGAAACAATTTCTTTCCTACTTTTGAACTGATTTGAATTTTTGTTTAACCAAGTTTTTCTTCATCATTACGATGTTTTTCAGTTATATTTGACATACCTTTGGGGCCTCAAAGAATTACAAAGGAAGAGCATATCGACAGGAGACTTTTTAGTTCATAACTAGGTCGGATGCGAAATAATGAAAATGATGAATAATAAAATAGATAAATAAATAAGTAAATAAATAAATAAATAAATAAATAAATAAATAAATAAATAAATAAATAAATAAATAAATAAATAAATAAATAAATAAATAAATAAATAAATAAATAAAGGTAATAATAATAGTATAAATGATAATAACCAAAATAAATAATATAGATTTACTATTTACCTGTAAAGAAACAGGTAAATAGTAAATAATAGTAAATCATAATTAAATACATAATAATATACAAACAGACAAATAATACGATCAAATAAACAAACAATATAAAATCAATGGCAGGCATTATAGTATTTTGCTTAGGTGTTTATCTAAACGAATTTTAAAGTTTCGAACTGATGTACATTGAACTGCCTCTGCAGGAAGTTTATTCCATTCATTAATTACACGGCTGGCAAAGTTGTTTTTACCCACTAACAAATTAAATCTATTTCCTGAGAGTTTGAGATAATTATTTCTTGTTGGATTCTCATTCAGTATAATTTTTTTTCACTTTTGTTGCTGTCAATTCTCTTTAGAATCTTAAAGACTTGTATCAAGTTACCTCTGAGTCTATGCTTTTTTTTTTTTTTTTTTTTTTTAGGAAAAATAGATTCATGTTTTTTAGTTGATTTTCTTATGATTTATTGTTGATGTTTGGAATCAGTTTTGTGGCTCGCCGTTGTACTTTTTCCAATCTGTCAATCTCTTTAATGAGATTCGGTGACCATACGGAAACAGCATATTCCAAATGTGGACGAACTAACGATTTATATAGCTTGTTAATGAGAGATGGGATTTTGAAGTCAAAAGATCGCGCAGTTAGTCCTAGAATCTTATTTGCTTAGATGATTTGAGATCGTTACTGATAATTATGCCGAGAACCTTTTCACTATCCACTTTTGTTAACGAATTTCCCTACAACTTGTAATCGTACTTAATGTTATTTTTCCTATGTGCATAACCTTGCATTTTCTTGTGTTCAATTTCATTAACCACTTTTCAGACCATTGCTGTAATTTATCTAAATCTTCTTGAATATCTAATTGGTTTAAGCGATCATTTGCCATTCAGGACAATTTTGTATCATCAGCAGATTTGGAGACAATAAATTCTAGTCTGTAGTCTATATAATTTATTTGTACTAAGAATAGAAGTGGCCCAAGAACGGAACCTTGAGGAACTCTACTCGAAACATTTTTCCATCTAGAAGATTTGCAATTTAGAAAAACTTTCTGTTGTTGACCGTTTAACCAATTACTAGTCCAGCTAAACAGGCTACCACTTATTCCATGTGAAGCTAATTTAGTAAGTAGTCTTTCATGGGGGACGGTATAAAAACTTTTGTAAAGTCTATATATATATATATATATATATATATATATATATATATATATATGTATATATATTAACAACCACAATGCACTTTAATTCTAAGCCATCAACATCAGGAGACCCAATGGAGGCCACAACCAGAAATTGAAATGTGGTACTGCCGAGGACTGGAACTTAGCTATCACATGACAAGTGACACAGTGACTTACCAACTACGCTATCGAGAGAGATATAAGTCAAGCGCAATATTCCTTATATATATTTGTATGCTTGAGCATGCATATATATATATATATATATATATATGTATATATACATATGTATATATATGTATACATATGTATATATATATATATGAATATATATATATATATATATATATATATATATATATATATTGTTTCTTTTGCCATAATTCAAGATGACTGTGTTGTAGAATTCGATTAAGTTAGTCACGCAAGAATCCATGCTGCCTATTAGATATAAAACAGGTACTTTCTAAATGATGTTCGATAGCATCTCTGATGATAGTTTCCATCATTATTCCTGCGATTGAAGTCAAGCTTATTGGCCTGTAGTTATTTAGTTTCTTTTTGTCACCTCTTTTGAGTATGGGAGTAACGTTGACTAACTTTCATTCATTTGGGACATCTCTGGATATGATGGATTTCTTGAAAATAATTTCTAATGGAACAACAATTTCATTTTTCGTTTCCTTTAAGATTCTTGGATACCAACTGGCAGGCCCTGGTGTTTTATTAACTTTGAGTTTTTCTATACACCTTTTATTTTCTATTTTTTCCGTAATGAGTAAGTTTACCCTAGACTTTTCACAGGTTTCAGTTTGGAGTTCACTTTGAGGTGTTTTGTTTACGAATACTGAGCTAAAATAGTTGTTTGAAATATGACACATTCTTTCATTTGAATATTCTAGTTGACCGTCAGCAGATAATACTAGGCCAATGTTATTCCTAATAACCTTTTTATCTCAAATAAATCTATACAATTCTTTGGGATTCTCTTTGGATTTATTAGAGATGTTCATTTTGTATTGTCGTTTTCGTTTATTATTGTCCTTCTTATAAGCCTGTCTCTTTTTAGCAACACTTTTTTCAGCTTCTTTGTCAAGCTATTTTGAGCAAACCTGGTTTTGGGGGATGTCTGTCCTTAAACGGGATGTAGGCATGAATCATCTTAGTAAACATATCTTGAAATATTTCCCACATCTGATCTATAGGACTTTCGCTCAATTTTGCCTCCCAATCTGTAATCTGAAGCTCCGGACGTAGTCTTATGAACTGAGCTTTACTGAAATAGAGTATTTTAGATACACAAGTATCTATTCTAATTTTTTTTTTTTAAAGTTTGAATCTAAGTTGAAATCACTACTTGCAAATGTTTCACCAACTTTGATTATCATGCTTTCGCGGCTAGTGATCAATAGATCGATTAAATTTCCATGTCTTGTTGGCTGTTTTACATGCTGAACTAAGTAATTGTCACCGAGAAAATCTATCAGGCGACTACCTATATGACCATGCTCAAGGGTTATCCAATCAATATCAGCAAAATTGAAATCACCAATTATCAATGAGAAGCATATACATACATACATACATACATATATATATATACATATATATGTATAAATATATATATATATATATATATATATACACTATAATAAAGTAGTAGCCTCTGTCTGTCTGTTTGTTTGTTCACGAATTCCTAGGGTTTTGGAGCTAGACCTCCATAACCATATATGCCTATCACTCCAGGTACTTGGATGATTATATTTCATTAAAAAGATAAATGGCTAGGGTTAAGGGTTAAATGGGTATTGTGTGGTAACACGCTACTACTATAGTATCTCCTTAACACGCATAGTATTTTTGTGACAAAAATTACTATGATTATACAAACCATTGTTTGTGTTCAGAAATATTATTTGTATTTATGAAATTAATGTAATCACAAACTATGATGGCCTTTGTAAGGTGAAAGCATGTAAATGTAAAATAATTGTATAATTTTACATTGGTTATCTTTATTTAACTTTTTCGCGGGCGGTAATATACTCGAGGTTGGTTCAATTCTTCTCTTAGGGCCGAGTATATTTTATTTCCAAAGGGCGTCTCCCTCCTCAAATTTATTTTTTTCTTACTTTCTTAATATTCTATTTGTGTTACATTTTGCACTGAGTTATATTGATACGTGTAACTCTTCTCCATAAATTCAATCAAAATTAAAACGATCATCATTTGCCCGCAGCAACGCTCGGGTAATTTGGCTAGTATATATATATATATATATATATATATACATACATATATGTCTATATATATATATATATATATGCTGGTACATTGTGACAAATTGATGAAGGTGGAAAAAGAAGTCACAGGTCTAGTTCCGAGTTTCTGAATTTACTCCTGACCGGTTTCGCTCTATGCTTCTATGAAGAAGCATAGAGCGAAACTGGTCAGGAATAAACTCAGAAACTTGGAACTAGACCCGTGACTTCTTTTTCAACCTTCATCAATATACATACACACACACACACACACACACACACAAACACAAATATATATATATATATATATATATATATATATATATATATATATATATATAAGGAGAGTTAATGGTAGACAACAGTGTCAAATACAGTGTTTAGGAAGAAAGTCAAGCATAAGTACACATGGTAGAGGGTGGTGGATGGAAGGGTGGTAGATAGATTGTTAAAGGACTATATAGTAGTAACCAGGAGTATTGTAGGACGAGTTAAGGATGTACATGTTCTAAAGGAAGATAGTGAGGAATATCAGATAATTTTTGATGGAAGGTTAGTTGAGAGTGGAGGATAGATGGAGAAAGATGAAAAGGACAGAAGGTAGGAAATTGATTAAATGAAAAAGAAAAGAAAGAGTACAAGAAGAAGCTGAGAGAGGAGTGGGAGGAAGTAAAGAATAGAATAAAACTAGGAGTAGAAGAGGAATAGGGATGGTTCAAGTAGGGAGTGGTGTGATGAGGAAGCAAAGAAGGGTGTAGAAGAGAAGAAGTGAGCTTTCATAGATTGGTTACAAAATAGGACGAGAGAATTATATGAGAGGTACAAAGAATAAAGATAAAGCATAAGATAAAGGAGGAGCAGATGTGGAATGGGGTTGAAGTATGACAGGAATTTTTTAAAGTAATAAAAAGATGTTTTGAAGAAATTATGAGAGGAAAATGAGGCGAATCAAGTAGAGAAGATAAGGTAAAGGGAGCAGACGGAGAGATGATAATGGAAGAGAAGGCAGTAAGAGGAAGATGGGCAGAGCATTTTAGGGAGTTGATAAATGGGAAGAAGGATAAGGAGGGAAAGGTAGTTGCAATGGGAAGCGCTAAGAAAATGAGAGTGATGAGTGAGGAAAATGGAGGAGAAATAAAGAAAGATAAAGTGAGGGCAGTTGTTAAGATAATGAGAGCAGGTAAGGCACCTGGATTAGATGGATGTCATGCAGAATGTCTGAAAGAAGGAGGTACAGTGATGGTGGACTGGCTGGTGAGGTTATTAAATGATTGTTTAAGAGAGGGTAGAGTGTCGGAGCACTGGAGGAGTGCCTGTATAGTTCCACTTTACAAAGGTAAAGGGAACAAGTGTAAGTGTAGTAGTTTCAAAAGAATTGATTGAGAGGATTTGGAGAGGAGCAGAGAGAGTAATGAGAAAGTGAGGAAGAGAACGGGGGTGGAAAGTGAGATGGGAGATAGGGTTGATGAAATAGTATTGGGATGTTTTGGACATATGGAAAGAATGATTGAAAAAAGATTAGTAAAAGAGGTGTGAAAGGCAGAGTTGGAAGGAGTGAACATGACGGGGCGACCAATGATGAGATTATTGGATGGGGTAAAACGGGCATTAGGAAAGAGGGGAATGTCTGTTGAGGAAAGACATGAGAGGATAGAAGTTAGGGGTGAGTGGAGAATGTTTGTGTATGAATGATGTAATGCATGAAGGGGAGTGAGTGGAGGTTGAGGGATGGGGGATGATGGAGTTTGTATGAAAGATAAATTGACGCAGCCCGAAGGGATTTCTCCCCGCCTTCTTCATTTCTGTATGAGAGGACAGAGAGGGAGGTGGATCGCCGATTTAATGAAGCGGTCCTACTGTGGATGCGTTGTGTCTTACGACACTGCTTCTGACACAGGGCAGTGGGCGAGATGCATGGATGACCCGTCACCCAAGAGAAGCCAAGATAAAAGGGAGAGAAGGGGGTGGATGATAGTGGAGTATGTTGGGGAATGGAATGGGTGGGATTTTTTTTTTATGCGCGTGTGTTTTGCCTATGTGTCTGTGTCTTGATGCTTGTGTCTATACCTGCTGTATTAGTATCCTGGAGACAAAATGTAAATAGAATATTGTTCGACTTTGGTTTTTCCAAATTTACCAACCATACCTTAAGATTACCTACATTCCGGCTGTTTCCTTGATTACTTCCTATTGACCTCATTCTCTTTTTGTCTCTCCAGCAGCTACTTTGCTTTTAGGAAGATTTCAGAAATGGCAAGGACTATTATCCCGTCGTTTTAAGTCCTAGCCATTTCCAAACTTTAGTCCTAGGTTTATCTTTCTTCTTTTATTATTATTTTTTTTTACTACTATGTACAATAGAGTGGTGAGGAAACTCAAAATGAGAGAAACAAAATATCCATAAAGCTCGACCAAAAGGCAAGAAAGAAAATTTTGGAATAAGTTGTTTAACAAAAATGATAATAATAATAATAAATAAATAAAAATAATAATAAAAATACTCTTGGCCAGAGGTGTTAAACAACCGAGCTTTAAGTCTTTCACCTTGTGATTTGCTATCCATTGAATGAATTCCTCTGCTGTAGACTAAAACAATGTTTTCGGAAGTGGATAGCAGAAGTCACCTAAGCTCTTTCAATCCAGGACCATTACTTGACTAGTGAAGATCATCTGGTTATACCCAAATCCACATAGGGTTCTGGAAGAAAGTAAGGAATCTACGCCAGGAGGCGAGCAGCTGCGGCCAAAGCCATCACTTTTGCCCTTAGCCCTTGCACTGTTGGGGAAAGTGACTCTCACTTAAGGGAATCGGAGAGGAGTGTAGATTGATTCGGATTCAATACTCAGCGAATGTGTGACCAGAATGTTTCCGATTATGGACAAATGATAAGCGAAGAGTACCACCTGAACAAAGATATCAACGATGACAAAGCCAAAGCATACCTACAAACGTCGGTATGGTGGTAACGCGTGCTGCTGTCAGTCATTGGTGTAAACTGTGCAACTGCCATTCTCTTAATATAGTCTTTTTTTTATCTTTTACACGTTTACAAGAAGAACTGGTGTAGCCTGCAAACTGCTATACTCTCACAATTTCATCATACTCAGGGAACAGCACTGTCATTAGTCACTAACTTACAAAAAATCTTCATAGACTGATCTGCTAAGACTTAATCTCAGCTATTCACTTCCAATTTTTTTTTTAAGATTGACCATCTATTATGTCTCTTTACGTCATCAGTTTTACCTGATTGCCTGACCCATCACCAGAAACAGGCCCCCTGTTACGTCACTCACTCCCTCATCACATCGTCTCGCCCTCTGACTTCCACTCATTGTGCCATTTATTTTCATCTATGAATTATTATCTCTGACAAATCCATTTTGTAAACTTGATTTAATGCTTCAGTTTGGTCGTTGATATCACTCGCTCTCACGCTCACCCTAATCACTGTTCTTACTCTTCAAAAAATCATCCCTTCTGCCCTGCCAATCACATCAGAGCAATAACGTCTTTCTGTCACTACACACCAGACAACCAATCTATCTCTCTTACTTTACCAATCACTCCAAAGGCCCTCCAGCCACTCGACCAATCCTCTCACCACCAATCAATTCCACGTTCCGTTGGGTCAACATCCACTTTCCATATAGCTACCAATCGTCCACTCAACTAGTCATTAATTGTCTTCCCAATTATTGTCACTGCTCCCCCATTACCATCTATCCTCTTCCTTCCTTTTTCCTCCACTTCTATTTCCTTCTCCTCCTCTTTTTCCTTCCTCTTGTCTTCCTCATTCTTATCTCCTACTCCTACTCCTCCACCTTCTTTTCCTACTCCTCTCCTCCTCTTCTTCCTTCTCCTTCTCCTTCTTTTCCTACTCTCCTTTTAGTCCTCTTCCTTTTTGTCTCCACCATCTTTTTCTTTTCAATTTAGTTTTTACCTCCACCATGCATTATTCATGTATTTATTTGCGCTTGCTTTCTCTTTGAACATTTTGCACCGGCTAATGCTAGACAATTTTATTCATGGTCAAAACAATCTCACTTAACCCTCTCACTGTATCTATATTTCATTCTGGCTGCC
>NC_134811.1:38624824-38639824 GCF_046742065.1 Oratosquilla oratoria
AACCAAAAAACAAATATACAAACATACAGGTACAAATAAGCAAAGAAGCATAATCAAACAGGTAAACAGATCAACAGGGACACAGACAAATAAAAAAGCTAACAAGGAGACATGTATATAGGCAAGTAAACAAACAAAAACAACAACAAAACAAGCAAGTAATAAACCAGCAAACAAAGAAAGATCAAACTAGCAAATAAGACAAACCAGAAAACCAGCAAACAAGCAAACGGAAAATAAAAAACACAAAACAAAATAAAATAAGATAAAATAAGATAGAATAAAAAAACATAAACAAAAACAAACGGGAAAAACAACAAGCAAATAAGAAACAAACAAAGAAATAATATAACAAACAAGGAAACAAGAAAAAAGGAAAGAAAATAAAATTAGAAAACAAACAATCAAACAAAACAAAAATAAATATGCAAACAAGCAAGCAAAAAACAAACAAAAACCTCATAGATAAACAAACAAAGAAGTAACCAAGGAAACAAGTAAACAAGCAAAATATATATACGATTCTTGTGAATGGTAATTTCATAAATTTAAAGTTAATGGTAAAATGTGACTTTATCTCGATTCTTAAGTTTCATCAGGAATTAGATGGAAAATACTATTGAGTAGGAGGCATTTGCCGTGTATTTGGTGGATAAGCAGACATTCTATGACCCCAAAGTTTCCAAATGACACAATGACACTCTAGTTACTTTGCCTCTCAGGCAAGACACAATGACTGACAGTGGAGATATAAAGTTTCATTAATACCGAAGGAATATATATATATATATATATATATATATATATATATATATATATATATATATACATATATATATATATATAAGAATAACTAAATATATATATATATATATATATATATATATATATATATATATATATATATATATATATATATATATATATATATATATATATATATACTCCCGGCTGTCTTTTAATGAACCCGGGTGTATGTTTGTCCCCCACTGAACCGGCAAAAAGGGACACGTGTGTAATAAAAGTTTTAACTGTTAAAAAAGGAGGGCAATAAATCTTACGATTAGATCACCAGAAACAATGCCTTTAGAAACCGAAGCCGACAAAAAGAAGCGTCAAAGACATTTTTGGAAGTGGGTTACAGGTACTCGGAAAATTTCAAAAGCCGCTTTACAAAATGATAAGAGTTTGAGTTGCCGACTACGGAATGAACATGCCCAAACTTTTCCAAGCTTATGCCAGGCTGACAAAAAAATTTGGGTTAAGGAATCTGTGCGGGAATTTCACCGAAAGGTGATTAAGTTCAATGATTCTCTACAAAACAACAAAGATTTTCAATATTACGATGAAATGTTTGACAGTCTTGAACTTTTTGATGGACAAATTGAAGACAGTGTTTCTGAAGGTTTTATGAAGCATTACTTTGTCGGGTAAAACTGGGCGTAGCCCGGGCGCCGGGCGCCAAGCGCCCTGCGAGCGAAACGAAGCGAGCAGCGCCGCAGACCTAGCACCCACGGAGCAGCCGTGGCTGGCGAAGCCAGGTGCTTGTATATATATATATATATATATATATATATATACATACATATATATACTTACATATATATACATATATATATATATATATATATATATATATATATATATATATATTGAAGCAGCCAAGCAGCTCTGTGCCGACCCTAACATCACCATTAGAAGAGCCGACAAAATTGCTGCCTATGTCCCAATAGAGACGGACAAATATTTGCAAAAACTGGACCAAATCATGGGTGATACAAGCGAATTCAAGAAAATTACTAAAGATCTAACGAGTCTTTGAAAAAGAAATAAAATCAGCTAATTGACAACGTTAACGCTAATAAAGGCGGCACAAATCTCCATAAACTATCTGGAGACTATGGACTTGGTTATTGCTATGGTAATGTCAAAACGCATAAGCTAGGAAGCAAACTTAGATCCGAACACCATCATACCATACAGTGTGAAGTCTCCCACCGACTTCTTGGACCTCCTAGCCAACACCAGCTCGAAAGGAACGATTGCAACGTTGGACGTAGAGAATCTCTTCACAAATATTTCGGTGGACCATACCATCCAGTATATAATCAACAGAGTTTACAATAATAATGACACCCCGAATTTGCCAACAAAACATTGAAAGAATAAATAGAAAATAATGGACATGTGGTACCTAAAAAAGAACCTCTCGGAAGATAACCAAACACCAAAAAAGTTCCTTGATATATTTTATAAATCATTCCTCTCCACGGCATACAAGGAAGATGAGAGAATTATGAAGCAAATAATCAGAAGGAACATCAAACCGACTTCCGCAGACACCAAAATTGTTTTTACCATATATTACCAAATTAAGAAGACATCAAGCCTACTCATCAAGAACAACAACAAGCCCATCAGCAATAAACTTCAGAGATCTCATGCCATATATAGGTATACATGTAACCTTGGGGACTGCGCAACCCGACCTTCTTCCTATATAGGTATGATCACCATGTAACTGTCGCGTAGACTGTCATACCATCTGACATCAGGTGCACCTAAGAATCACTCCAAAGATACTCACCACACCATCTTACGAAGGGAAACCCTGGTCAACTACACATAGATTTTAGCCACACACCAAGACCCTAGAAGATTACCTAACCTGGAGGCCCTTTACATAAAAGATCTTTCCCTAGATCTTAATATACAAACTCATGAGCTGCAAGCTTTACCCAGCGTTAGGATGTCCGCCCACTACGATGCTGGGGCGCAAACTGATAACGTCACGTACCTCTCAGTCAATGGGAGAACAGACCGTACCTAACCCGCAGCAATCCAGCCAATTACCATCCACCTTCCGGGTATAAAATTTGTTGATCTTCATGGAAACTCCATGAATTTAATTGCCACTGAAGGAGCACCAGGAGGTGTGAAAACGCGTTTTGGCTTTCGACTATGCCTATTTCTATCACATGGCATACGGCGAATTACTCGGACTCCTGCCTATGGAAGGCAAATTCGCCTTACGAGAGAGAAGATTTACAAAAAGCTTTATCACAACAAGCTTGCCATTTCATTCAATGAAACACACACACACACACACACACACACACACACACACACACACACACACACACACACACACACACACACACACACACACACACACACACACACACACACACACACACACACACACACACACACACACACACACACACACATATATATATATATATATATATATATACATACATACATACATACATACATACATACATACATACATACATACATACATACATACATACACAAAAGGCTTTTTTACCCCCTTACACGGGGGGTAGTCAAAAAGAAAAAGGCATAGAAACTACTCCCACCCTACATGTTCCATTCCCCTCCACCCTCCTCCCTCCCTCTCATCTTGGCACCTCCTGGATGACGGGTCATCCCTGCATCCTGTCCACTACCCTAGGTCAGAAGCAGTGTCGTAAGACACAACACATCCACAGCAAGGCCGCTTCATTAATTCGGCGACTCCCCTCTCCATCCCCTCCTGCAGAAAAGGCGAAGACGGGGAGAGATCCCTTCGGGCTGCGTCAAATTATTTCTCATACATACTTCCTCACCCCCCATCCCCCACCCACTCCCCCTAATACATCACAACATCATCCATAAACAACCCTTCTCCATTCACCCCTATCTTCTGTCCTCTCCCGTCCTTTCTCAACAGACATTCCTCTCTTTGGTAATCCCTCTTTTACCCCATCCATCCATTTCATCCTAGGACGTCCCTCATATTCACTCCTTGCACCTCTGGCTTCCACACTTCTTTTACTACTCTTTCTTCACTCATATATATATATATATATATATATATATATATATATATATATATATATATATATATATATATATATATATACATATCACATTTGAAAAATTGAATCCTCTTCAGTAGTACCACTGAAGAGAACTGCAGTTATCAATCGAAATATATAGTTTCACTTACGCAACTTTTTCCTTCATCCGACTGTGGTGTTAGTTGTCTTGAAATATGGCTGTCGGGTAGCAAAACGCTCATCATAATAAGAATCTCATCACTGAGGATGTCGAGATATTCATTCGCAGTCATCCGGCCTGTGATGTGAATGAGAGGACCAGCTGAATACCACGATATAGCCGCCCAAATCATAACGGAACCGCCCCCATGCTTGACTGTAGGAAGCAGGCAGTCTGGATCGTAGGCCTCTTTTGGGATTCTCAATACATAAACCCTGTCGTTCGTAGGGAATAACGTGAACGTTGATTCATCGGACCATACCACATTCTTCCAATCATCAAGTGTCCAGGTTTTATGTTCGTGGCACCACTTCTTTCGCAGCTTAGCGTTGGCATCCGTTATAAGAGGTTTCGCAATTACAGCCCTACCATGAATGTTAGTTTTGTGGAGCTCCCGCCGTACTGTTTTCGTTTTCACAGGATTCCTCAGTTGTGTGTTGAGTTTTGTTGTCACTTTTGCCGCAGTTGTTTTATGGTGTCTGGCCACAATCCTTTTTAATGTTCTTCGGTGTCTGTCGGATAACTTTGGGTTTCGTCCACCATTCTTCTTCGCCGATGATGTTTACCCATGTTTTGTGTATGCTGTCATTACCGTGAACACTGTTGCTCGTGAAACGTTCATCAGTTCAGCTATTTTCGTTACCAACGCTCCGCTAACCGAGCGCCAACGATTTGCCCTCTTTCGAAGTCTGAGAGATCACACATTACACCGGTCGCTTGTTGTAACCGTCGCAGACCATATATATCTTATATTCTGCGTTTTTAATCAGATGGTATATTATAGACTAGAACTGACCATGCAACATTGTTTTACAGAACTGATCTTGTGACAGTACTGTAAACAACTGATTACTTGACATCATAGCTTAAACCTGATCACATGACACCGTAGTCCTGAACTGATTATATATCATAGGTCCAGAACTGTGACCTGTATACCCAAGAACTAATCACATATCAGAGTTCTAGCACTACGGTTATCAAACACAATCCCATTGCACCGTTTCGTGTGATAAGCAGTGAGCTACTGAAGGCGAGCCACCCGAAGTTGAAATCGACATTGAGGAATAGGGAATAGGAACGGGAGCAAGACCCAAAAGCGGCAGTAGAGTTCGGGGCCAAAGAAAAATCGAGAGTGTCTGTACTGTAATGACTCCAACTTTGTCTGTCGAGGAGGCTACTGCTCCTCTTTCTTCTCTTACTCCTGCTCCTCCTCTTTTTCGTCGTTTCTATCATCATCCTTCTCCTCTTTCTCGTCTTCCTCCTCGTCCTCCTTCTCGTCTTCGTCCTCATCCTACTCCTCTTTTCCTGCTTGTTCTTCTCCTCTTCTTTCTTTCCTGTCTGCTATTCCTTTTATTTATTTTAATTATCCTCATCCTATTACTCTTCTTTTGCACCACTCTCTTTAAGCGTTTCTGCCTCCCCTTTCTCTAATTCCTCCTGTTCTTCTTCCTTTTCTTCTTACCATTCAACATTCAGCATTGTTGGTCTTCATACTCGATCTTGATGCTCTTACTTCTTTTATTTCTAAGCTAAAATTTACCAGATATTCCAGAATGATAAATTATCTTGTGTATGAAGTGTGTTTGTTATTACTCTGCCACCTCCCTTATAAGGAAGAAAAGGCCCTAGGAGAAATATAAAATCCTAAACGTTATTAATGAATCTGAACTACAACCTCAAACCATTAACTTTGATAACACTGTATCGCACCATAGAGATATTCTTCCCTTTAAGAGGAGCAGTATTATAGAACTCAGTAGGTGAATTTACCCTGAGGAGGATCCTCCTTCACGACAAAGTCCCTCCTCTCCACCGCTTCCCCCCCCCCACCACCACCTCAGTCCCCATCCTGTAAGCCCCCTTCAAGCCAGAGTTAGCCTTCTCAGCTGCAGAAAACCTCTTAGACCCAGAAAGGACAAATTCCATAAAGTACTTTGTCATGTTGAAGGGTTTAAGGTCTTCTGAAGTGCTCAGACGCAGTACCGTTGTGAAGGTCTAAAACAGAGAAGAAAACTTTGATAAGCCTTGGCAAATGCACAAATGCACGGATCCAATGGGATTTGCCACAATGTTATCTTAATTGTAGTCTTAATAGGTTAGCGTGATTGCTAATCTAAATACATCTATACATCTTGTGGATATGATGAAGTTCTTTTTTTTTTCTCTCTCTATTGATCTTTTCTTTTTCACCCTTACCATCGTGTACACGTTGAAAAAAATATAGTTAATATGCTCCACAAGGTTCATTCAACTTCTAGCTAATCTGTAAAGTACATAAAACTAGGAATTCTTTTATAGTCCATGTTCCTATGATATTGTTCACCGTCTTCAAATAATGAACAAAAACTCTTCAGACCCTATCTTGGTCTTATTATTACATAATCTTTGTACCAAATACACACCATGTACCTATTGCCCTTTGAAACCCTAGACGTATAAACAAGTAGACAATTAACGTTGCTTACTGTAAGGCCATCTCTTGTTAAAGAGATTCTGATCCTTTTGTTTGAACATAAAAAAGTAAGATTATTATGTCAGTCACCTGTTATAAACCCAATGGACTAGCCAATTTTCTCTGTTGTCTCCAAATAGGGATACCTTTGTGGACTTGAGGTACTTTGAAATTGTATTATAGATAGCCCCAGAAGACAATTTTTTTATATGATCAGTGTTCGAAGACAGATGGGTATAGTACGTCAGCTCAATTATCATTACTGTTACGCCGTTTAGTATGGTGAAGCAGCGTGTGGAGGAGCCAGACTCTGATTCCGAACAGTTACTGATTGAAAAATACACACACACACACACACACACACACACACACACACACACACACACACACACACACACACACACACACACACACACACACACACACACACACACACACACACACACACACACACACACACACACACACACACACACACACACACACACACACACACACACACACACACACACACACACACACACACACACACACACACACACATAAAAATCATGTCATTTTTTATCTTGAGTTCCCTCTAAGGTTATCTGTTATGTAAACAGTCTTTTGATAATGGATATGGAAAAGATTCCCTTTATCTACAAATAATAATGCTAAATGGCTACAAGAATAGACCTACAACACTTTCTTTCTCTCTATCCATTTACCTATATTTCTATCTACCTCGGTGTGTGTATGTGTATATATGAATCTATATGTGTATGACTATATGTACGTGATTCACCATGGTCTTTGGATCACATGTTGGACTCGTGATCGACAGCTATTTCTCTCCCGAAAGAGAGCTCAGAGATCGTATATGACCGATCTATGGGTAATGCTGTGACCTTACACGCACACACACACCGAACTCCCAGCCCACGAGAGTTGGAGTAACGACTTGCAGCGCAGCGATACTAAATTTATTCAGCTCTGGACGGAATTCGAACTCAGACATTCGTAGTTACAGCCGGGAACTCTATACCAACCGTGTCACAAGTTGTGTACGTGTGCGTGTGCGTGTGCGTGTGCGTGTATGTGTATGTGTATGCGTATGTGCATGTGTATGTATATGTGTATGTGTATGTGTATGTGTATATGTATGTGTATGTGTATGTGTATGTGTATGTGTATGTGTATGTGTATGTGCATGTGTATATGTATGTGTATGTGTAAGTGTATGTGTATGTGTATGTGTATGCGTACGTGTATGTGTACGTGTATGTTTATGTGCATGTGTATATGTGTATGTATGTGTATATGTGTATGTATGTGCATGTGTATATGTGCATGTATGTATATGTGTATGTGTACGTATGTGTATGTGTATGTATATGTGTATGTGTATGTGTATGTGTATGTGTATGTGTATGTGTATGTGTATGTGTATGTGTATGTGTATGTGTGTGTATGTGTATGTGTATATGTATGTATGTATACGTATGTATATATTTATGTGTATGTGTATGTGTACATATGTGTATGTGATTGTGTATGTGTATGTATATATGTATGTGTATGTGTACATGTTTTCCTTTACTCTATACAGTATATTTATTTCATTATCCTCCTTACCTTTTTGCTATTTCTTCTTATGTAACGTTATCCTCAGGATATTCTCATGCATTGGTTCCATCATATTTCTTTACGCATTCATATCTCTCCACTTCTATTCGAAGTTTGAATGTATGGTATCGTATTTGTGTCTGAAACTCTGATTTGGTTCACTTGCATTTTTCTTTTTCATTTTTGTTTGCATAATGAATTCATTTGTTCTTTAATTCTATAAATATTACTTGTTCCTTAATTGAATTTTCTTCCTTTTTTATACCTGGGCAATTGTCCTAATAAATTCTCTTAACCAAGGTACTTCTTGTGAATCCAATATTCTGAGAATAGTCACACATTTGTTGCTATTTTTCTTGTTTTTACCCTTTAGTTGTCTCTGCGTTATTTAGTCATCTCTGATCAGCCATCGTCCTGGTTTACACAATCGTTCTTAATTTGTACCGCAATTTCATCATGCACTGGAAAGTTCTAATATTTTCACGTGTATTCTTTAGGTAGGGCTTTGAGTTAATAAATCTATGGAGGTAATATTATAAAGACTTTAGTTACATCCCTTGTTTTATGATTTGAATTTGATCTAAAGAAAATACTGATTGATGATATTTCACCTTCCTTGCTTTCTGTCACTCTCCTTAAAACTTTTCTTTATCATCTTGATGACTCCATCTCGTGTGCACTGTTTACTGTCGACACGATAATAATATTCATCAAAGCCCATAATGGCTTGATAAAGAAATTGAAAAAAGTGTTGCTTTAAAGAGACAGGCTTATAAGAAATACAAGTGCACGGGTGCATCTAATGACTATCAAAGTTATGTATTAGTAAAGAGAGATTCAAAAAAGACAATTAAAAATATATATATATTTTCAAAAAATCCATCATAATCGGAGATGTCCCAGGAGAATGGAAGCTAGCTAACGTTACTCCCATAGTCAAAAAAGGTGACAAAAAGAATCCAAATAACTAAAGGCCTATAAGTTTGACTTCAATCGCAGGAGAAATGATGGAAACTATCATCAGAGATGCTAACGAACATCATTTAGAAAGTAAATGTTTGATAAATGATAGCCAGCATGGTTTCAGACGGAACGTTCTTGCGTGACTAACTTATTCGAATTCTACAACACAGTTATCTCGAATTATGACAAAAAAAAAAACAATATAGATTTAATATATCTAGACTTTGCAAATGCTTTTGATATCGTCCCCCACGAAAGACAACTTACTAAATTAGCTTCACATGGAATAAGTGGTAGCTTATTAAGTTGGACTAGTAATTGGTTGAATGATCGAAAACATTGAGTTGTTTTAAATGGAAAAACTTCTGGTTGGAAAAATGTTACGAGTGAAGTTCCTCAGGGTTCCGTTCTTGGGCCACTTTTATTCATAGTATATATAAATGATATTGACCACGGACTAAAATTCATTGTTTCCAAATTTGCTAATTATTCAAAACCGTGCTGAGTGACAAATGATCACTTAAACCAATTAGATATTCAAGAAGATTTAGATCAATTACAGCAATGGTCTGAAAAGTGGCTAATGAAATTTAGCACAAGTAAGTGCAAGGTAATCCACATAGGAAAAATAGCATTAAGTACGATTACAAGTCCCCATCTGGGGTACTGGCTGCTTGTTATTGTGGCAAAGTAGCATGCAGTTGATATTTTAGGGTCTATATGGGGCGCCCCTACGGACCAGAGCCACACATTATTTTGTCTATGATAGAGGAAAACTCTTCATAGAGAAATGATGACACTTTTATACTACGACTGTCCCTCAGTTATGCTGTCCCCCAACCCCTTGCTGCTGTCCTGTACCATTTCTCTGAGTATTCATTTTTTGCTGTGGGGGAATTACCTGTGGTGGGGGAAAAGAATACTGCCACCAAGTATTCCCACTTGGATCGTAAGAGGCGAGAAGAAAGGGACGGGGAGTGGGACTAGGCATCCTTCTCCTTGTAGCCCCACAGGGGACATTCCTAAACGAAAAAGTAAAGGCATAAGAGGGTCTGGGAGTTTTCCGACCAGCACCATAAGGTTTGGGTATTTTAATGTGCGTGGATGTGGTACAGATGAGAGTAAAAGGGAAGAGATAGGTAGTATGTTTGTGAGAAGAAAGATGGATGTCTTGGCTTTGAGTGAAACTAAGCTGAAAGGGAAGGGCGAGTGTAAGTTTGGGAGTGTAAGTGGGATGTTATCAGGAGTGAAGAGAGGGCGAGGGAGGGAAGGGGTGGCTATTCTAGTAAGTGAAGAGATAGGTAAACATGTAGTGGAGTGGAAGGAGGTTTCCTCAAGGATAATGTGGATGAAGGTGAAACTGGGTAAGGAGATGTGGGTTTTTGTAAGTGCATATGGGCCTGGCAGTGAGAAGAATGTAGAAGAAAGGGAGGCCTTTTGGATAGATTTAAATGAGTACATAGAGGATTTAGGGAGAAATGTCAATGTAATAGTACTGGGAGACTTTAGTGCTAGGGAAGGAAATGGTCCAATTGATGGAGTGGTTGGGAAGTGTGGAGTTCCAGGAAAGAATCGTAGTGGAGAGTTGATGGTGGAAATGTGTCTAGAAAGAGAGCTGATGATAACAAATACAGTGTTTTGGAAGAAAGTCAAACATAAGTACACATGGGAGAGGGTGGTGGATGGAAGGGTGGTTGATAGAGCGTTGATGGATTATGTAGTGGTAAATAGGACTATGATAGGAAGAGTTAAGGATGTACATGTGCTAAGGGGAGAGGGTGGGGGAATACCAGATCATTTTTTGGTGAAAGGTAAGTTGAGAGCGGAGGATAGATGGAGAAAGAGGAAAGGGACAGGAGGAAATAGAAGGAAGGGTAGTGAATGGTGGGATGAGGAAACAAAGAAGGTTGTAGAAGAGAAGAAGCGAGCTTTCACAGATTGGTTACAAAATAGGAAGAGGGAGTCATATGAGAGGTACAAAGAAAAGAAAAGAGAAGTAAAGCAAAAGGTAAAGGAGGCAAAGAGGAGAGCAGATGTGAAATGGGGTAAGAGTATGACAGAAATTTTTGAAAGTAATAAAAAGATGTTTTGAAAAGAATTTAAGAGAGTAGGAGGAGACGAATCAAGTAGAGAAGAAAAGGTAGAAGGTGCAGATGGAGAGATGATAATGGAAGAGAAGGAAGTAAGGGGAAGATGGGCAGAATATTTTATGGAGTTGCTAAATGTGAAGGAAGATAGGGAGGGAAAGATAGTTGCAGTGGGAAATGCTAAGAAAATTAGAGTGATGAGTGAGGAAAATGGAGGAGAAATAAGGAAGGATGAAGTGAAGGCCGTTATCAAGATAATGAAATCAAGTAAGGCATCTGGTCTGGATGGATGCCATGCAGAATGTCTAAAAAAAGGAGGTACAGTGATGGTGGACTGGTTGGTGAGGTTATTTAATGTTTGCTGGAGAAAGGGTAGAGTGCCGGAGGACTGGAGGAGTGCCTGTATAGTTCCACTTTACAAGGGAAAAGGGGACAAGTGTGAATGTAGTAGTTTCAGAGGGATTAGCTTGTTAAGTATAGTTGGGAAAGCTTATGGGAGGATCTTGATTGAGAGGATTAGGAGAGGAACAGAGGGAGTAATTGGTGAGGAACAGTGTGGATTTAGAACGGGTAGAGGTTGTGTAGATCAGATCTTTGTGGTAAGACAAATATGTGAGAAAGCTATAGGAAAGGGGAAGGATGTTTTTTTTTTTTTTGGATTTTATGGATCTGGAAAAGGCTTACGATAGGGTAGACAGAAAGGCACTGTGGGAGGTTATGCAGATATATGGGATAGGAGGAAAGCTTCTAGGAGCTGTTAAGAGTTTTTATGAGAGTAGTAGAGCTTGTGTCAGGATTAGAAATGGAGAGAGTGAGTGGTTCGAGGTAAAGGTGGGACTTCGTCAAGGATGCGTTATGTCGCCCTGGCTGTTCAACTTATACATGGATGGGGTGGTGCGAGAGGTAAATGCAAGGGTAGTGGGTCAGGGATTGGAGATGGTTAAAGAAAATGGAGAAAAGTGGGAGGTGAGCCAGCTGTTGTTTGCTGACGACACTGCGCTTGTGGCAGGATCGGAGGAGGGACTGAGGAAGTTGGTGACAGAGTTTGGGAGAGTATGTGATAGATGAAAGCTAAAGATAGATGTGGGTAAAAGTAAGATGATGAGATGTACAAAGGGTGAAAGTGGTAGTAGACTGGAAGTTAGCATTAAGGGAGCGCGACTGGAGGAAGTGGATAGTTTTAGATACTTGGGTGCAAATGTGGCAGGAAAAGGTGGAGTGAAGGTGGAGGTAGAATGTAGATTGAGAGAAGCGAGTAAATGCCTTGGTGGATTGAAGAGTGTAATGAGGAATAGACATCTGGGAATGGATGCTAAGAGGAGACTGTATGAAGGAGTGATTGTGCCAACAGCACTGTATGGGGCAGAAACATGGAACATAAGAGAGGAAGAGAGAAGGAGTTTGAATGTGTTTGAGATGAGGTGTCTGAGAAGTATGATGGGGGTTACTAGGCAAGATAGAGTGAGAAATGAGGAGGTGAGGAGGAGAACAGGGGTGGAAAGGGAGTTGGGAGATAGGGTTGATGAAAGAGTATTGGGATGGTTTGGACACATGGAAAGAATGAGTGAAGAAAGACTAGTAAAAGAGGTATGGAAGGCAGATGTGGAGGGAGTGAGCATGAGGGGACGTCCTAGGATGAGGTGGATGGATGGGGTGAAGGGGGCTTTGGGGAAGAGGGGAATGTTTGTTGAGGAAGGACGGGAGAGGACAGAAGACAGTAGTGAATGGAGAATGGTTGTACTGTATATGGATGATGTTGTGATGCATGAGGTGGAATGGTCGGGGGGATGGGGGGTGAGGTAGTATGTGTGAGCAAAATTTTGACGCAGCCCGAAGGAATTTTATCCCCGTCTTCTCCTTTTATGCATGGGGGGACGGAGAGGGGGGTCGCCGATTTAATGAAGCGGCCTTGCTGTGGATGTGCTGTGTCTTGCGACACTGCTTCTGACCCAGGGCAGTGGACAAGGTGCAGGGATGACCCGTCATCCAGGAGGTGCTAAGATAAGAGGGAGGGTGGAGGGGGTGTGGAGTGTATTCAGGGATGGAATGGGTGGGAATGATTTTATGCCTTTTCCTTTTTGGCTACCTCCCTTGTAAGGGGGAAAAAGCCTTGGTATAAGTATGTATGTAGGTACGATTACAAGTTATTTGGAAATTCGTTAACAAAAGTGGATAATGAAAAGGCTCTCGGTGTAATTATCAGTAATGATCTCAAATCATCTAAGCAGTGTATTTCAGCCTCTGAGAAAGCAATTAAGATTTTAGGACTGATTGCACGATCTTTTGACCTCAAAAGTCCATCACCCATTAACAAGCTATATAAATCGTTAGTTCGTCCACATTTGGAATATGCTGTTTCCGTATGGTCACCGAATCTTATTAAAGACATTGACAAATTGGAAAAAGTACGACGGTGAGCCACAAAACTGATTCCAAATATCAAAAATAAATCATACGAAAATCGACTAAAACATATGAATCTGTTTTCTTTAAAAAAGCGTAGACTCAGAGGTAACTTGATACAGGTCTTTAAAATTCTAAAGGGAATTGACAACATCAAAAGTGACAAAATTTTCACACTGAATGAAAATCAGACAAGAAACAATGGTCTCAAACTGTCTGGAAATATCTCTAATTTGGAAGTGGGTAGAAACAGCTTCGCCAACCGTGTAGTTAATGAATGGAATAAACTTCCTACAGAGGCAGTGCAATGTAGTTCAGTTCGAAGCTTTAGGAATCATTTAGATAAACACCTAAACAAGATGCTGTAATAACTATCATTTATTCTATATTATTTGTATATTCGTTTTGTTATCATTTGTCTGTTTTCTTGATTCTCATATATTATTAGTTATATGTCAATTCATTATTATTTGCTATTTACCTGTTTGTTTACCATTGAACTATACCTATGTATTCATTTATGTATTTTATTTATTATTTTCATTATTATAGTTTTTATTTATTTATTTATCTTTTATTTATTCACTTATTTATTTATCTATTTATTTATTTATTTATTTGTTTATTTATTTATTTATTTATTTATTTATCTATTTATTTATTTATTTACCTATTTATCAATTCATTTATTTATTTATTTATTTATCTATTTATTTATAAATTTATTTATTTATTTATTTGTTTATTTATTTATTTATTTATTTGTATATTTATTTATTTATTTATTTATTCATTTATTTATTTATTTATTTATTTATTTATTTATTTATTTGTTTATTTATTTACTTATTTGTTTATTTATTTATTTATTTATTTATTTATTTTTTATTTATTTATCTATTTATTTATTTATTTATCATTATTATATATTTTTTTACATCCAACCTAGATATGGACCTAAAGGTCTCCTGTCGGCATGCTCCGCCTTTGTTAATCTTTGTAATCCTTTGATTTATCTATTTTTTGCAAGTGAACACCTATTTCTAAGCTGTATACATTCTTCCAATCTAACACACACAGAATCTATGAAGAGATTTGTTAGAAATAGACTTCAATGAAGTTGGTGATGATACTAACTGTTCTGCGTTTATCCTGCATCTAAATATAGTAGTATATCTATGACAGGAGCAATCCGTAAAGTACATTGAAGAGCTAGAATATTAATATGTTTTCTTCTTTTATTGAATAATCAGTTAAGCAATTGATCAGTTGATATTTTGTAATTTTCTATGTTTACATTTTGAGCATACGACTGAGTTATTCATATAATTTTGGATTTGTACTGTAATTTGATTAAATGTAATGTAATGTAATGTAATGTAATGTAATGTAATGTAATGTAATGTGATATAATGTAAT
>NC_134811.1:38672324-38679824 GCF_046742065.1 Oratosquilla oratoria
AGACTCAAAGAACACAAAACAGACATTAGACACCACCGTGAGACAAACGCCCTCGTAAACCATGTAGACATAGAAGGACACTTACCAGATTGGGAGAAATCCACCATCTTGGCTAAAGGACTACACAAAAAACAAAGAGAAATAATTGAATCTCCGCATATAGCTAATTACAACACAAACATAAAGACAGGAGACTTAAAGTGAGCAAAAATCACAACCACTTATGCCCTCAGTGAGTGGATAAATGTCAAATCCGTACCATGCAATAGACCCCCGTCCTAAATCTCACACACTTTATTTTAGTTCAAAATTCTTTTCTTACATTATTTTCTTTTGCCATTATCATTTCTTCTTTTTCTAGAATTTTTTATTATTGGCTTCTCCTACTGATTTTTCTGCTTGGAGTGAGTACCATCTGTCAAGGTGCCTGTTGATGCCGATTTAAACCTCTCTATTAGAGAAGCCATTGTTTACCAGGACCTGCGTCGCTCTGTCGAGCTCTGCGTGAGTTCGGGCCCAGTCGCTACAATGCATCAGGGCTCTTCTGACGTAGGTGTCGATTCTGGACCTCCGGTAGCGTTGAGGGCATTCACAATTTCCGTTGAGGCAGAGTCCTGGGTTGGTGGGGTTGGTGTATACTCTGGTCCTAAAACCTTGAGAACTGGCTTCAATCTTTACATCTAGGAAAGGGAGCTCCCTGCTGATACTGTTCTCTGAAGTGAAGTTTAGGCCGGAGACACGCTGTAGGTTGCTCCTCAAGTCTTCGAGTTCCCTACGGTCCCTCACGAGGACGAAAATATCGTCTACGTAAAGAACGTATATGGGAGGTTTTCTGGTAATACTGAAGACCTCTCTCTCCACCATCCCCATGAAAAAATTGGCGAAGAGGACTCCAAGGGGCGAGCCTATAGCCACACCATCAATTAGTGAATTTAGGGCATTAGTTATCTTCTTATTGACACATTCTATTCTTCTAATCACTTTTCTCTTTTTTTTTTCCAAGCCGATCTGACTAAATTGAAAGAGTTAAAAATTTATTACAGGACTCCTCCAAATTCTTACGTATTAACAAGAACCCTGTAGACGATATCCGGAAGAAGTTAACAAAATTAATTAACATTGCAAATGTAGTAGTAGATGGCGTTAAATTTCAGAATTTGCATGGACATTATGAACCCGGGTATTTCTATGGAAATGTTACGACTCACAATCCTGGCCACAAACTAAGACTTATCATTTCACAAATACTTACTCCCACATACCACCTGGCAAAACAACTGAACGATCTAATTACCCCTTACTTCCCCACTACCCATGCCCTCTGCTCTACAGACGAATTCATAGATATCCTTAGAAATACTACCCCTCAAGGAACCTTAGCTTTGTTTGATTTAGAGTTTATTCTCTTTCGTGCCTGTGGATGAAACCATTCAAATAATCTTACAAAATGTCTTCCACCATGACACTTTGCCCCCACCTAAGATACTACTCCTAGTCTCCGCCCTGCTCAATAACTTTACTCCAGTGTTCCGGCAATTTTCGAATACCATCTTAGTAAAACGATTTTGGTTTTTCGGCAAAGAACTCGTAAATGAAAGTTGAGATGGCTACATCATTCTCAAAGATATGACTCGATAGGTAATTTGACAATGACCGAAAATTATAAAAATCAGTTGGTGCCAAATTTGAAGACTAGGGCGGATGGGGTAAGACTATGTTATCTTTGCCACATGCGGTCGAGCATTGTCGTGTAGCAACAAAACCCGGTTATTTAGTCTTGGTCTTTTCCCCACAATTGCTACATTGAGACGTTAAAGGTGCTGGCAGTACAACTCTCCATTAATGTTCACGTTTTTTGGTAGCAATTCATGATGAACAACTCCAGATTGATCACACCAAACTGAAAGCATCACTTTGGTTTAATGAAATTAAGTTTTGACAGGAGGTTTTGGCTGCTTGGTGGGACTGACCCAGGCTTTTTTTTTCAATATACAGGTACCATTTTTTGTATCCAGTTATTACACAGGATATGAATGAGCAATATTGTCCCTTTGCCACTTGATACCGAAATTGATACTCTCTGATTTTTTTGGCTGTCTTTAAGGGTATGAGGAACCCATACACCAAGTTTCTGTACTTTGCCTACCTTCTGTAGATACTTAGCAACAGTTGTATGATCCTATCCTATTGCTTGCTCGAGCTCTCTTGTGGATTGACGAGAACCTTCTTGAATCAGCTGATAGGTGTCTTCATCGAAAGCTGATGATCTTCCCGAACGAGGTGCATCTTCCAAATTGAAGTTGCCACTGCGAAACTTTTAAACCATTTTTGTGCAGTTTTTGATGGCAAATCCAACATTGAAAGAATAACTAAGAAAATAATGGACATGTGGTACCTAAAAAAGAACCTCTCGGAAGATAACCAAACACTAAAAAAGATCATTAATATATTTTATAAATCATTCCTCTCCACAGCATACAAGGAAGATTAGAGAATTATAAAAGAAATCATTAGAGGGAACGTCAAACCGACTTCCGCAGACACCAATTTTTTTTCTTACTATATATTACCAAATTAAGAAGATATGAAGCCTACTCATCAAGAACAACAAGAAGCCCATCAGCGATAAACTTCAGAGATCTCATGCCATATATAGGTATACGTGTAACCTTGGGGACTGCGCAACCCAACCTTCTTCCTATATTGCTATGACCACCATGAAGCTGTCGCGTAGACTGTCATACCATCTGACATCAGGTGCACCTAAGAATCACCCCAAAGATACTCACCATACCATCTTATGAGGGGAAACCCACACACCAAGACCCTAGAAGATTACCTCTCCTGGAGGCCCTTTACATAAAAGATCTTTCCCCAGATCTTAATATACAAGCCCATGACATGCAAGCTTTACCTAGCGTTAGGAGGTCCGCCTACTACGATGCTGGGGCGCAAACTTATGACGTCACGCACTTCTCAGCCAATGGGAGAACAGACCGTACCTAACCCGCAGCAATCCAACCAATCACCATCCACCTTCTTCTCATCTAGCCTACGTTACCAGGTATGAAATTTGCTTATCTTCATGGAATCTCCATTACTTCAATTGCCACTGAAGAAGCACCAGCATGTGTGAAAACGCGTTTTGGCTTTCGACTATGCCTATTTCTATCTCGTGGCATACGGCGAATTATCGGACTCCTGCCTATGGAAGGCAAAGTCGTCTTACGAACGAGAGAGAAGATTGACAAAAAGAGAATCTTCTGCCCATTTATACGAAGAATATATATATATATATATATATATATATATATATATATATATATATATATATATATATATACACGCACACACACACCCACACACACACACACACACACACACCCACATATATATATATATATATATATTTATAAATATATATATATATTTATATATATATATATATATATATATATATATATATACATAAGTATACTTATATATATACATATATATATATGTATATATATTATATATATATATATATATGTATATATATACATATATATATAACATATATGTATATATATTAATATATATACATTAATATATATATATATATTTGTATATATACATACATTAATATATATATATATATGTATATATATATATATATATGTTTATATATACAAATATATATATATGCATATGTATATATATATATATATATATATATATATATATGAGAGAGAGAGAAATGGGTGGGAAAGGGCAAACGAAAATATGTTGGGAATAGAGTTTATTGCCCTAACGTTTCGACCAACTTGGTCTTCTTCAGAGGACATGTTGCATTACAATTAGACCAAAGGTCTTATACTCGCAGCGAGAGGAAACCCGACCAACTGTAAGCGGAAGTGTCAAGTTTTATCTTTGGCTAATGATTTAATTATCAAGACACTTGCCGTTTTTGAGAGGCATTTAAATCCGTCGCTGTCATTGTTATTTTCACCGGTGGCAATATGTGCAGCTTCCACATTTTTTTTTTTTTTTTAAGTCCCTCGTGTAGAATATCCACGCGACTCCAGTCAAATGCGGAAACCTACCTGACTGGAGCCGCGTGGAAATTCTACACGAGGGACTTCAAAAGAAAATGAGAAAAACTGTGGAAGCTGCACATATCGCCACCAGGGAAAATAACAGTGACAGAGATGGATTTAAATGCCTCTCAAAAACAGCAAGTGTCTTGATAATTAAATCATCAGCCAAAGACAAGACCTGACACATCCGCTCACATCTGGCCGGGTTCCCTCTTGCTGCGAGTATATGACTTGTATTCTAATTGTAATGCAACATGTCCTCTGAAGAAGACCAAGTTGGTCGAAACGTTAGGGCAATAAACTCTATTCTCAACACATCTTCGTTTGCCCTTCCCCACCCATTTCTCTCTCATATGTCTGAAACAATGTTAATATATATGTATATATATATATATATACATACATATATATATATAATATACATACATATATACATACGTGTATATATATATATATATATATATATATAATATACATACATATATATATACGTGTATATATATATATATATATATATATATATATATATGTATATACAAAATCTTGCCTGTAGTGAAACATTTACATAAACACATTCATGCGCTTTCTGAAATATTCTCTTGCAAAAAGTGAAAGCAAAACTTGGTCCGGGAGGAAAACTGCAACCATTGCCATAGTAATTGGGTCTTTTGGAAAAAGTAAGATTTAAAGAAAACAGATAGGTAGAATTCTTGTGAGAATAGAATTGATATGTAAATGCTGAGTGAAACTAAAATAAAAAGGAAATTGATTTTGAACTTGAGTGTGACAGGAAATTTGAAGGAAGTAGAGAGGTAAGTGAGATTTGGGTGGCTGCGTGCTGAGTGATTATATATGTAAATGCATGTTTGGATGAAATTGAATAGTCTGAAGTATAAGGCTTGTGAAAATAGAAGTGCGAGTATGGGGGTTTGTGAGTGATAAGATATATTATTATGAACGCCTCTGGAGCGTATATATCTTGAAATACAACGTCTTGTACTATGTTCGTTCAGCCTTTGGCCTCGAAATATCCGACACTATACAAATCTAGAATTTTTTTTCCATGAAATATGTAACCAATGTCTTTGTTACTGATTGTCTCTGCAATTTAATCATACAATCATTTTCATAAACACGTCTACCTCTTGTTTTTTTTAACCACCTTATGGCCTTTAAACGTACAGCTACCTTAATCTAAACTTTAAATATTTATCTTCAAACGTTTGGATCTTTTAATTAAATTTTCATCCTTTGCCCTGCAAGAAGTCCTGACCTCTTTCTCCCACACCCAATCCTTTTACTCGAAAGTCCAATCCATTATATTCTGGACACCAGCACCTTATCTCCTACACACAGCCCTTATCTTTTCCTCCTTTATCCTGGGAATTATTCCATAAGTGAAGGAATGTTTCTAATAGAGCAAGACCTGTAATACGAGACATAGTACCAGATCCCGGGGAGAATTGCTTTGGCAAGATTTCTTTTTATAGTTGTCATAAGCCACTCACCTTCAGCACAAAGATCCATTGCTGCAGCTAAAAATGTCTTTGCTATTTTTTAAATTATGATTTAAGTCATATTTATGTTCTGGTTACTTTCAATGATTTAATTAATTTTGGAAATCTTATCCATTAATCAATGCTATATCTGCCGAACACAGTCAATTACAAATTGTGAAGAGACAAGCGGGGATTTTAATTGATATCCCTTCGATTTGGAGAAAAGAAGCTCCTTCTATTGAAGTCAACTGTACTAGATTATGCAATGTAGTGAAGTGACAAGTAGAATTTCAAATGGTCTTCTTCGTTTGAGAAGATATATATATATATATATATATATATATATATATATATATATATTTAGTTTATCAGCAAGGGGGATGAGACGTCATAGTTTACCATACTGGTTGGTAAGACCTTCAGACTTCATCTGTGAACCCAAGGAGCCACATTCCTCGCGGGGCTCCCTCAGGCCTCCCCCCACTAAAGAGAAACACGCAGACCTTCGTCAGGAGGCCGAAAGCTTACGCGGAGAGTGATTTCCCGCGGGGGTTGTATCCGCCCACCATGCGTCTCCGTCGGGCTGGTACTGTACCAACTCAGGGACGAAAACCAAGGTGATCTTTGGCCACAGGGGCGTCTCTCTCTCAGGTATTCATTCTTCTTTACAAGGTGGTGCACTTCAGGGGTTCTATTCTAGCTAACGGCAGTATTTTATTGGGAATAACCGACGCTTTTATCCCTGAGGATAATATCGCACCAAAGAGGCGGTAAAGGAGAGCAGAAAGAAGGGGTAAAAAAAATATATTTTAATCAGCAATTTTCTTTTTTATAGAGATTAGTCTCCGATCATAAAAGATGCTGGTCAGAAGGGGCGCGACTAGAATCCCAAAATTATTGACCACACATGATTGATATCGTAAATACCCGATGCAGCTCTGGATGATAACAGACGAACCATTTTATGAAATGGATGAGCGGCTCCCTACAATGCTTTGATGCTGACCAAAAAGAAGTCTTTGTTATTTGCAGTATCTTTGACTGGGGTTCTACCTGTCTCTGTTATCCATTTACTGTCTGTATTCAAGTTTTATGATAATCATGTCTTTAGATGACTTTATTCAGCTAAAGGAAATTCATGTAGAAGCTCAAGGGGTTCAATTCATATTGAAGAACTCTTTGTCACATATACAAGAACTCTTATTTATTGTGGCTATTGACAGCTGTATTTAAGCGGAAGAGAAGGTAACCACATGGAGGAAACAAACAGGAATTTTTTGTCACAAGAAGAACATTGTCTTCGATTGTTGCTGATGTGCTTGACGTCAAGGATTTTGAGATAAATGAAATTTGATTTCTGTTTCAATATCAGTTATGTCCCTGAAGCAGTTTTTCTTTCACTGGCAAAAACTTATTTTCTTAAATTGGATTACATACCAAAGATTTAGTTTGTGATTACATGATGCCACGAGGAAAATACTTCAAAAGAATTCTACGTGTGAAATGGATATTTAATAGTTGAAGGCATAGATGTTGCAACAGAAATTGATCAATATTTTTTTATCATTAGAAGAGATACCTTCAGACTAATTCTAAGCTTTGAGTTACCATCATCTCATCAAAAGAACAATTTTCAAAAGCTTACTATAACAAACCCTAAAAACTGTATCATTGTATTGCACTTGTAGAATATACAGATGTTTCTAGCTAAGAAATAGAAATAGCGTTTGATGTTGTGTGGCCACTTCAAAAAAGTCGTCAGAAAAGAAAAAAGAAAACTTTTCTTAAATATATTGTCGACATTCTTTGAGCATTTTCTCTACATACAGAGTTCAAAGAAGTACACAAACATGAACGCTGGAGTAATAAGAATTTACTTTTTGTGTGTGTGTGTTTCTTCTCTCCTTGACGCACACTTTTTC
>NC_134811.1:38687324-38689656 GCF_046742065.1 Oratosquilla oratoria
TGATACCAATGTGACATTATTTCTATAGTTCAAACTATCTCTATTCATTAGTTCAATATTAGTTTTATCAACTTCAGTCGTTCATGAGATACATCTCTCCTGAGTGATTGAATGGTTTTCTTTGTTAAATATCCTAAATACTTTGATAGAGTAACATTTAAAAGGAGGTATTTTTCATTAGCTGACTGAATTACTTTGTTTGTGGGAACAGGTAAAAGATGATAAAACTATATTTTAAGGTGTAATGGAAGACAATATTGTTCCTATTCTTATTCCTTAGATGAATCTAATCATTTATTGTCGACCAGAACAAAATCAATGGAGCATGTCACAGTGTTGAATGAGGCTAACGGCAAGGAAGAGGAGATGTCTCATCCTTAAGGGTCCCCATGTGCAGGACCCTTCATAATGAGTCATAAAGGGAATCCCATATATCTAATCTCTGATCGTCTCCGTAGGCAACCATACTCTACTTATGGTCTCTCCGACGCAATATGATCAATCGTCTTGGTTTGAGATTGCTACGTCAAATGCAGACTTAAGAGCAGGACTATCAAAGATCTTCACCCACTTCTTATGCAACCGCTTCCTCATGTCATGATTGCTCCAACGATGATTCTTCGACGCCTGATCTTTGCTTAGAATAAAGAGGTAAGAAACTTACGCGAGAAGGCGTGTAGGTGCGGCCGAAGCCGTCACCTTTGCCCTATGCGCTTGGACTGTTTGGGGAGGTAGCAGTCACAGCGTGGAATCGCAGAGATGTGCGGCATTCGAACCCACACTTAAGCAAATGCGAGACCAACATGCTTCTCATTACGCCACCAGCGTGAAATAAAGGCCTGTGATAATGTTAATTAAAATGTCGTTGGCTTCATCGTTATAATGTCGATTATCAAGTTAGACTGATAAATCATGACGATTATAGGCCTTTTGGTCTATAACAATGTCAGATGTAAAATGTTAACATTGATTTGCATCGTATAAATAGAATCATACGAAGTTAACCTGAACTAAGTCTACAAAAAATCTGTGTAACGAAGAAGTTGAGGCAAACTCCTGTATGTCTGCGATGTAGCTTCCTGATATAGGTAAAAGCGTTTGGTGTCAACCAAAATAAGATCAACAAAGGAATCGTCGTAGAAAAGGGATGACACGAGAAAAAAATGCATATCACTTCCTAAAGAGCACATTTGATAGTTTTTGGCTAGTTTAAGGATGTACAGAGTTGATATCATTCTTTTCATAAGTTCATTTGAATGTCAGACAAGAGTAGGTCGACTATAAGGACCGAGTAAGAAAGATAACCACTGGAAGACATCTGAGAAAAAATTATATTCTATACATTCTCAAAAAACAAAACAAAAAAATCTTTAAGTGTACGGTCTATAGTTTTGATCATAAGGCAAAGCTATTAAGAAATAAAGAATAGTCATGGTAAGTATTCGTAGATAAAGACAAAGCGTTCGCGCTGAGCTGAAGAAAATCTTCAATGCTAAAGAGGTCGTAATTCGATAACGATGTCGGTCGAGGAACTAATGACTGAAGACGAGCACCCCTCGAAGGCTCACTTTTCTTCCTGCCTTATGGTAGGTTGGGGAATTGGGGGTCAAAGATGAGCGTGACCTGAGCGCGTGTTTCCTCAGCAATGAGGCCTTAGAATTCTCACTTTGAGGTTCAAAAGAAGCTCTAAAGCGCGGCATTAGACTCAAGGTCCTCATTAATCTTACTCTTGGAATTACAGAGGAGTGAGAGTTTACGTAACATCCACTCAAAGTAAGCTCATAAAGTTTTATTTAGTATATCATATACTCCTATCCTGTACATACATAAATAACAAGTGAGAGCAAATTAGCAAAGTTAAGAGGAAGAAAATATAATTTAAGAGTCGAGTTTTAAAATTTTCACATTAATAACGAATACGCACGATCACCTTTAGAGGACGAAAGAGAAGAAGAAAATTATTTCCATGTGGTTGTGGGTAATGCAAATAACTCTACCATTGCAAAAACCAAGACACATTACAATAGCTTCATATATGCCCAAGTTAAGTCATTACTTACCCATACCTACACTGGAATTGAATACAAAGGAAATGTTGCTATAAGTTCATAAGTTTATCATTTACAAATCCATTAACTCCCATGTGCATGGTAATGATTTATTACTGCCTAAAGCTCGGTAATTTAATTCAACCTCTATGTCTTACATAATTAAAAACAGAGAGATGGATTTCGATTTTCTTACATAAAGTGACATGTATTTGTGGAACAATTCCTTTTCCCTCTCTATGCACGCAGGTATGCTTGTGTGTATATATACATGTATATATCTA
>NC_134811.1:38695156-38700156 GCF_046742065.1 Oratosquilla oratoria
CTAATCCAAGCAAGCTATAAATAATTTGGGTGGAACTGTATCGCTTTGCTGTAGTCCTCTCTCGATTTTTATCTTTTCTGTATCTTTATATTGTCCAATTACAGCGATACCTTACTCATAAACCTTTTCTAAAACCTTTGCGACCTGTTCGTTTGCACCCTGCTTGCATAGCGAGTTTAATATTACT
Organism: Oratosquilla oratoria; assembly: GCF_046742065.1. Classification (NCBI taxonomy): domain Eukaryota; kingdom Metazoa; phylum Arthropoda; class Malacostraca; order Stomatopoda; family Squillidae; genus Oratosquilla; species Oratosquilla oratoria. The sequence goes on from NC_134811.1 coordinate 38,695,344, forward strand.
ATTTTGTTCTGTCGAGCGAAAGGCCTTCTCGTAGTCTACAAAAGCTAAACAAAGAGGCACATTGTATTCTGTCGTTTTCTCGATTAGTTGGTTCATTGCCTGCAAATGAATATTCTCTTCCAAAAACTGCCTGTTCCCTTTAGTTGGTTTCCATCTAAAAGTTGACATAGTCTATTTATAAGGATCCTGGAGAATACTTTATATTATTCAATACCAATCTAATCGGTCGGTAGTTACTAAGGTTATTCTGATCTCCTTTTCTATGAAGCAAAATCACTATAGTATTGCACCAGGGTTCAGGAACGCTTCCTTGATGTAAGCACTGGGTGTACAACTGATCTAACTTAATATGAACTTTTTTCCCTGCGTCTTTCAAAGGATCTATCGATGTACCATCTTCCCCTGGTGCTCTTTTTTTTTTTTTTATAGCAAATTCTACTTCTTTCTAATTTCTGATACACTACTAATGCCTACAGATGATTTTACTTACTCAACTACGGTCTTCTACGAGTAAAACCCCTGGTAAAATTCTTCTACTCTTTTTAGCATTCTGTCTCTGCATTTAATGATATCTTCATTTCCATCTTTAAAATATATAATTTGCTGTCTTCCTAAAGCATGTCTGCGCTCGCTCTCTTTAATATATATACCTTTCCGAATAGTTTCCTCTATTTCATCCATGTTTCTATTTCTTTTCTTTGATCTTTGCCTTTTGTTGTTAAGTTCGTTTAATGCTACTCTATTTCGTCACTCCTGCATAGTCCCTCTTCTTTTAATTAGGTCATTTGGTGTTTTTTATGAGTGTCATGAAAATGATCAGATTAATGTCGCTGACACTAGGGAATTACTCTCATGGTTACAATGGCGAAAGCGTGAAAGAGATTTGTTCCGACCCTTACCCCCTGCCACTAGTGGGCTTGGGCCTTGTGTAAAACAGGAACTGGGGTCGCAGTTTAGTGATCTTTCCTATCCTCGGCAATCAGTTCGATTCCAGATTTCAAGACTCTGTGGTCGAGTGTGGTCTCTGTGGTCGAGTGGATAAAGGTTCTGTGAAGGTAATCTTACGGATAGCCGAAAGCAGTGGGTTCGAATCTTGCATGCGAATGTCATAAAAATTATCATATATATATATATATATATATATATATGTATGTGTGTGTGTGTGTGTGTGTGTGTATGTGTGTGTGTGTGTGTGTGTGTGTGTGTGTGTGTGTGTGTGTGTGTGTGTGTGTGTGTGTGTGTGTGTGTGTGTGTGTGTGTGTGTGTGTGTGTGTGTGTGTGCGTGTGTGTGCGTGTGTGTGTATTCACTTGGTCTTTGGATCACGTGTTGGACTCGTGATCGACAGCTATTTCCCTCCTGGAAGAGAGCTCAGAGCTCGTAGGTCCGATCTATGGGTAATGCTATGACCCTGCACACACACACACACACCCAACTCCCCGCCCACGAGAGTCAGAGTAACGACCTGAGGCACAGCGATACCGAAATAATTTCGGCCCTGGGCAGGATTCGAACTGGGTACTGGGAGCACTTCTACTTCCCAGTTCAGCGCTGTACCAACGGTGCCACCGAGCGTGTGTGTGTGTGTGTGTGTGTGTGTGTGTGTGTGTGTGTGTGTGTGTGTGTGTGTGTGTGTGTGTGTGTGTGTGTGTGTGTGTGTGTGTGTGTGTGTGTGTGTGTGTGTGTGTGTGTGTGTGTGTGTGTGTGTGTGTGTGTGTGTGTGTGTGTGTGTGTGTGTGTGTGTGTGTGTGTGTGTGTGAATGTATGTGTGTGTCTTCTTCTATTTCTCTTTTCCTTCTTGTTTTCTTTTATTGTTTGTTTCATCACTTCTTTATATATTTTTATATTCTTTTTCTCTTTCTTTTTCTCCTTCTCATTCTGTTCAGCCTTTCCTCCCTGCCTCTCTTTGCCTGTCACTATACGTGACTGTGGTCTGCGCACTTAATTTGCATTCTAAAAAAAAAATTTTTTTTTTTTTTTTTAGATTCATACCATACTGTATTGCCAGACAGATCAATTTAGATTGAAAGTAGAAATAGGAAAGTGAAAGTAGCGAAATAGGAATGGGTGGAGAGAGGAAGAAATAGAATCCGTAACGTTATTTAAAGTGGCATCGCTCCTAACTCTACTAAAACGGTCCTACTATCCTCTCTCGTTCCCTTCTCACCTCTTCAGCCGTCCCCTAAAACCTATATGTTCTCTCTCCACCTCCCACCTCCACCTTCGCTCCCTTCTCGAGTCTCCTCCTTCTCATGTTCCCTTCCCTTCCCTTCCCTTCACACTCCCATCTACTCCCATCCTCCCCTTCCCTTTTCCCTCCTCACTCCTACCTATTACCTTCCCACTACTCCTCCGTCCTCCTCTTCTTTCCCCTCACTCTCCCAATTTACTCCCACTCTTTTTCCATCCCTTTCTCTTACTCCTCCATTCTCTCCCCTTCCCTGTCCCGCTCTCCTTCCCATCCCTCTTCCTCAACCAATATAACTCCATGTTGACAAACGAACTGTACACCAGCTAGTCGATTGGTCTATTTCAATGTGGTTGATCACTTTACTTAACTGTGAGTTTATTCTATTGGAAGCCGACCTGTTGGATTCATATTTTCTGGTGATTTGAATTCTGCGTGCATTTGTTTATTGTGTTTGTGAGGGCGTGGGAGTTGGTTCGTTTGGAGAAAATTGTTAAAATATATGAAAGTCTGCAATGTAGTGTTATTTCACCGTGAAAATAATGATATGTTTCCGTACTGAGAAAAGAACCAGAAGTTGTTAGATGCATGTCAAATAACGGATTTATGAAGTGTTAGATGGAGCATTAAGCTTGTAAAATGTTCTTAGAAATTAGGATAGATCTATCAAATAAGGATTAATTTTAACAAAATTATATAAATTGATTACTTGGGGAAGTTTCTTGAGGTGAAAGTAACGGCAAAGATTCTGGAAACATTTTCCATGTCCATATTATTACAATAGAGGTTCACACAACCCATTTCCTAACAGGTGCCACATTTATAATTTTCTTTGTTTGGCTACCACTTATTTCATTCATCATCCTAGGAGTATCTTGGCAGTGACGGGGTTATTAGAAAACAGCATGCGGATAGCACTTGTTTGTTAAAACACACACACACACACACACACACACACACACACACACACACACACACACACACACACACACACACACACACACACACACACACACACACACACACACACACACACACACACACACACACACACACACACACACACACACACACACACACACACACCACACACACACACACACACACACACCCACACACACACACACACACACACACACAACACACACACACACACACACACACACACACACACACACACACACACACACACACACACACACACACACACACACACACACACACACACACACACACACACACACACACACACACACACACACACACACACACACACACACACACACACACACACACACACACACACACACACACACACACACACACACACACACACAGAAATCAAAGGCGCGCACCTACTCCCGCCTATTACAATCCCCTCCACCACCCTTTCCCCCCACTTATTTGAGTTCCTTATAGATGATGGGTCAGAAGTAATCTACCAAGACACAGCAAGACCGCTTCACTTAATCTGCGACCCCCCCCTCTCCATCCCTTCATGTGTCCAAATATCTGAAATATGGATTTCATGATTTGTATCATGAAAAACCGAAATATAACTCACTGTATATGTGTTTTCTTACGCATATTAGTAATTTATATTTTAACTTCTCATGATAGAAATAATAAAATCCATATTTCAGAAAACTGTGATTATGAATCAACTTCAAAACCTCCGGTAAACTTGTGGGTTCTATCTATCTATTTATTTATCTTTCTGTATATCTATCTATCTGTATATCTATCTATCTATCTATCTATCTATCTATCTATCTATCTATCTATCTATCTATCTATCTATCTATCTATCTATCTATCTATCTATCTATCTATCTGTCTATCTATCTATCTATCTATCTGTCTGTCTGTCTGTCTATCTATCTATCTATCTATCTATCTATCTATCTATCTATCTATCTATCTATCTATCTATCTATCTATCTATCTATCTATCTATCTATCTATCTATCTATCTATCTATCTATCCACCTATCCACCTATCTATTAATTTATCTGTCTGTATAATCCTAACTGATCCCATTTTAAACACAGGTACAGTAAGATCATGAGAATAGTAATATTTTTGATAATGGCATAACTATGTACCATGTACATACTGTCGAAACAGTCCAATTTTCAAGAATATATTTTTTTGACTCTGGATCTGATCTTTGCAAAAATGATGAATGGAAAACCAATCACTCGTAACAGTCTGCCTCAATGATGTAAGAAATGTTTGATTTTATAGAAAACTGCCGTGAGGAGGTGGAAAAGGAGAAAGGAAAGACGGCGTTTTTAAAAGGGAAGGTTATGTTAATTAGCGAACAAAGTATCTACTTTCCAGAATGAAGGTAGGGGAATATATTGCAACCATTGTCACCAATAGTCGATGAAGAGAAATAACCACACTAAGAGGAGTAAATGTCATGAAAAGAAACCAATTTGTATTAGGTAAAGTTTATTTTATTCAGATCTGGAAGAACATGCTATTTAAACCCCTCTAGATTTTAATAATTAAATATTGTATTGATATTCAGGCACTCTTGGACATGAATTCGCGACATCATATACTTAAAAATGGCAAGAGAAAGTGGAGTGTTGAAGATAAATGTAAAAAGTATTTTTTT
>NC_134811.1:38710156-38715156 GCF_046742065.1 Oratosquilla oratoria
CTGTAAACAGTTTATTATTTAATCCTCAAATCGGGAAGTTTCTACGCCCCACCCTTGTATATATATATATATATATATATATATATATATATAAATATATATATATATATATATATACTGTATACATACATATATGTAAATAAATCACAAAAACATATGATTCATAAAATGTGTAATAAGATCAAGTGGTTTTATTACACACACACACACACACACACACACATATATATGTATATATATATATGTATATGTATAATATATACATATATATATATATATATATATATATATATATATATATATATATATTTGGGTAGAGATTATAGGCAAGAATAAGAAAGTTATTATTGGCGTCTTATACAGACCTCCTAAACTCAGCGTTGAGCAGACTGATCCCCTGATTCATGAAATTCACAGAGCGTCCCAGTACAAAAACGTTGTGATTATGGGAGATTTTAATTATAGAAACATTGACTGGCAAACTTTAATAGGAGATCATGAAGCGAAGAAATTCCTAGATGTGGTACAGGATAATTTCGTAAAACAAGTGATTACCGATCCTACGAGGGGACAAAATACCCTGGACTTAATTTTAACAAATAATGAGCACCAAATTAGCAGCGTAATAGTGGGAGATAGTCTAGGTTCTAGCGATCATCAAGAAATAAGATTTAATGTTATTTGAAAAAAAAAAAAACGAATAACTTTCAAGTACCAGACTTCAGGAAAGCAAACTTTGACAATATAAAAACCTATTTGAAATTGAATACGAAATGTCATGCGGACGTTTCAGACATTCTCGTTTCTCGTAGCGGGGCTGAGTGTCAGGTCGGTACTAAGAGCCGGGTCACGGAGGGTAAAATGCATACTTTAGGTCAGGTCATTTGGGGGCCAGGGCCCAAAAATCAGGTCAGCGATTTAGAAGAAATGTATAGCAATCTAACTGATCTAATTATTAATGCACAAAACACATTTATCCCCCTAAAATTAATATGGAAAAATAGTAATACTCCCAAATGGATGACGGACAGATTAAAACATGAGATCGGAATGAAAAGATGACTTTACGTAAAAATACAAAACGGGGAATCACATCTTAGATCAAGATATAACGAAATGGCAAAGCTGGTTAAAATGAATACACGTACATCGAAACGTAATTATGAAATCAAGGTGGCCGGTCAAGCAAAATCCAACCCAAAAGGTTTCTTTCTCCTCTATGAAACAAAACAAAACAAAAATAAAAAAAGAATATGACCAATCAAAAACAATGAAAATGACATGATAGAATCGGAGGAAAAAATGAGTGAGGAGTTTAACAATTATTTTCTATCGGTGTTTACTAATGAGAGGTTAGAAAATGTACCTGGCTGCGATCCGATTTACAGAGGGGATGAATAAAGTAGTCTATCTAATATCAGCATTAGTAAAGAGGAAGTAGTCAAGCAGATTGAAAGACTTAAAGCTACAAAATCTCCGGGTCCAGACGAAATTTTTCCAAGAATGCTTAAGGAGTGTAAAATTGAAATCTGGGACCATTTAACTGAAATATTCAATAAATCGGTAGACACTGGTTTTGTGCCAACTAATTGGAGGCAGACAAACGTTGTTCTTGTTATTAAGAAGGGAGATAGATCGTCTATATGCAACTACAGGCCAATCAGTTTGACATCGGTTATAGGAAAAATGCTTGAATCAATAATAGTAAATAGACTCAGAGAACACATCAAAGGGCATGATTTAATTCGTGATTCACAGCATGGTTTCTCCAAGGGTAAGTCATGTGTGACTAATCTTCTATCCTTTTACACTAAAGTATATAAGGCGTCAGATAACAACGAAAATTACGATGTTATTTACCTTGACTTTAGCAAAGCGTTCGACAAGGTGCCTCACCAGAGACTACTAAATAAAATCAAAGCCCATGCCACAGGAGGAAAAGTGCTAGAATGGATTAGAGCTTGGATTAGTAACAGAAAACAGCGGGTCACCATAAATGGAATAAAATCTAGGTGGGATAATGTCACTAGCAGGGTTCACCAGGGCTCGGTTTTGGGTCCCTTGTTGTTCATTATGTACATAAATGACTTAGACGATGGGATAGATAGTGATGTTAGTAAGTTTGCGGACGACACTAAAATAGGATTCCTAATTAGGTCAGGAGACGACGCAGAGATCCTGCAGGATGATCTTAATAAATTGTTAACATGGTCGGAGAAATGGCAAATGAACTTCAATATCTCTAAGTGTAGCGTGTTAAACGTAGGGCTACACAACCTCAAAAATAGATACATCTTAGATAACACGTTTTTAGAAAAATCTGAGTGCGAGAGGGACTTAGAAGTTCTGGTGAGTCCGGACCTTAAAAACAGGAAGCAGTGCATTAGCGCCAGAAATAAAGCTAACAGCGCATTAAGGCTTCATTGCTAGGACGGTAATGAATAGAAGTGAAGAGGTAATTATCAAACTCTATCTAGCGATAGTTAGACCCATCCTTGACTATGCGGTACAGTTGTGGTCTCCGTCCTACAGAATGGACATAAATTCACTAGAATCAATACAGAAAAGAATGACCAAAATGATACATGGACTCGGAAATTTGCCTTACGAAGAGAGGCTTAGGCACCTAAACTTACATTCTCTTATGTAAATGAGAATCAAACAAATAATAATAAACAAACAGACAAATTATAGCAAAACAAATAAACAAATGATATGTGGCTTTGGTCCGTAGGGACGCTCCATATAGACCATAAAGTATCAGCTGCATATTGGTTAGCAGCTTTTAGCCCCACAATAAAATACAGATAGTACCCCAGACAGTATATATATATATATATATATATATATATATATATATATATATATATATATATATATATATATATATATATATACACACGTAAGAATATATATTTGTGTATATATATACATATATATGCATATATATATATATATATTTATATGTACACATATATATATATATATATGTGTGTGTGTGTGTGTAAATATGCATAGATATGTACATATGGATATATATATATGGATATATATATATATATATAATGTATATATATACATATATATACATATATATATATATATATGTATATATATACATATACATATATATACATATATATATATACATATATATTTATATATATATATATATATATATATATATATATATATATATATATATATATATATATATATAGACCATGAAGTATGAGCTGCATACTGGTGAGCAGCTTTTAGCCCCAAAATAACATGCAGACAGTACCCCAGACGGTATATATATATTTATATTATATATATATATATATATATATATATATATATATATATATATATATATATACATATGTAAATATGTATGGATATGTATATATATATATATATATGTATATATATATATATATATATATATACATATATGTATATATATATATATATGTATTTTTGCTTGTAACCACGAGGAAATTAAAGAACGGAATACTGAACGTTTTCGTCTATTAAGACATTTTCAAAGTACATAGTGTCACAACAAAATATAACTTAAATACAATAGTATAGAAAACAGGAGAGGTCACTCAACGTAAATACGTAAGGATTATCTTCCAAAGAAACAAAAATATAAATATAAACAATAAATATAATGGGTGAAAATTGAAACAGGTGATAAAATGTCACTCAGCATAAATACATAAGGATGACAAATTGACAAGGTGATAAAAGGACATTCAACATAAATACATAAGAAATATCCTACAAAGAAACAAAATATAAATGATAATAACAAGAAATAAGAATGGTGACAATTGACACATGTGATTCAACATAAATACATAAGGATTGTCTTACAAAGAAACAAAAATAGAAATAATAATAATAAATATATACATATACATACATACATATATATGTGCACGCATGCACACGCATACATATATATAATAGAAAATAATAATAACAAGAATAAATAAATAAAAATGGGTGACAGTTGACACAGGTGAAAAAAGGTCTATTATATATATGTATGCGTGTGCATGCGTGCACATATATGTATGTATTTATATGTATATATTTATCATTATTATTTCTATTTTTGTTTCTTTGTAAGACAATCCTTATGTATTTATGTTGAATCACATGTGTCAATTGTCATCATTCTTATTTCTTGTTATTATCATTTATATTTTGTTTCGTGTGTGTGTGTGTGTGCGTGTGTGTGTGTGTGTGTGTGTGTGTGTGTGTGTATGTATATTTACATATATACATATGTATATATACATATATATATAATGTATATATATATATGTATATATGTATATATGTATGTATGTATATTTATATATATATATATACATATATATATATATATATATATATATATATATATATATTTAAATGTGGGTATAAGGAAGGTGATGACATATACGAGGTTAGAGGATGGTAGTTAGTTGAAAGTTAGTCTAAAAGGAGAGAGGCCGGAGGAAGTGGATATCTTTAGGTATTTGGGGTCGCATGTGGCAAGAAAGGGATGGGTAGAGGTGGAGGTAAATTGTAGATTAAGAGAAGCAAGCAAATACATTTGGGGATTAAAAGGTTTATGAAAAATAAGCAACTGGGAATGGATGCAAGGAGGAGATTGTATGAAATGGTGATTGTACCAATGACATTGTATGGGGAAAAGACTTGGAATTTAAGATAAGTTTAGAGAGAAACTTTAAATGTGTTTGAGATTGAATGCCTAAAAAGTATGGGAGCGGTGACTAGGTTGGACAGAGTGAGAAAAGAGGGGTTGAGGAGGAGAGCGGGAGTGGGTGAGGTGGCAGAGAGGGCTGATGAGATATTATTGGGATGGTTTAGACTCATAGAAAAAATGAGTGTTGAAAGATTTGTGAAAAAGGTGTGGAAAGCAGAGGTGAGGAGAGCGAACTTAATGGGACGACCTAGGATGTGATGGATGGATGGGATGAAAAGGACGTTGAGAA
>NC_134811.1:38717656-38720156 GCF_046742065.1 Oratosquilla oratoria
TTTATATATTCCCCTAAAGCATTGTTTGTATTTATGTCTTAATATCTGATCATTTGTGGTATCGTATTCATTAACTTTTTGTTGTTGTTTTTCTTTGTAATTTCTTTCAGTATTTGATATCCCAAATTCTTATATATTTATATATATATATATATATATATACATATATATATATATATATACACATATACATATATATACATATTGCAGTAATTCACAAGGCACACGTGAAAATAATATGCAGAAAAAAACACTGGGAAATAAGAAGCTTAGTACGAACGTTTTCGTCTATTTAAGTACTTAGTGACTTGTACATGGAATTCTTTGAGATGAAACTACTACCTAGGATTCTTCCCCAACAAGTTGTGTGGAAAAGATATGTTGATGATATCTTGTGTCTTTGGCCAGTTTAGCGTAACTTAAATTTATTCCTTGAAAAACTAAATGGTATGGTCCCTTCAATCAAATTCACTTTTGAAATAGAAATAAAGAATAAATTACCCTTTTTGGATATTTTAATTCATCGAAATGGTAGACAATTTAAATATGACGTATATAGAAAACCAACTAATGTCGCATCATATGTCCACTTTTACTCGGCTCATCATCAGAAGACAAAACTTTCTGTCTTTAGTTCTATGTTTCTTAGTGCTTACAGGATATGTAGCCCGGAATTTCTGGATGATGAGCTAAGGAAGATATATAGCATAGCTTCTAAATTAAAATATCCAAAACACTTAGTAGACACTTCTCATAAAATGGCTTACAAAACTTTCCACAACACCTCACACGAAAGAAAAGTATTTGACAAAAAGAACCTTTTGGTTCTTCCTTACGGTGAGAAATTAGTTGGTTTGCCTAATATTCTCAAACAATTCAACGTCAACTTGGTTTTTAGAAATAACAATACTATAAAAAGTAAGCTCATTAAAAATTCACCTGAAGTAAATGAGGGCTATGTTTACTCTATTCCATGCCTTAAATGTAACAAATTTATATATCGGCCAAACTGGTAAAATTGGTAAAGACTTAAAAACTAGGATAATTCAGCACAAATATATTGTAAGGAGTGGGCAAAGTTCCAGTGGCCTTTTTATCCATGTAAGAGACCACAACCATCCTATTGACTGGGATAATTCTAATGTACTAATTTCTTGTAGATCTTTATTAAAAAAGAAATATTATCGAATCCAGTCACATTAAGCAAACCTTTGACCATAATATTAGTTTAAGTTTAGGATTATATAATCTTGATGATTTTATTATTGATAAAGTTGTATAAAAAAAAAACAAAAAAAAATCTCCAAGTGTTACTAGGCTGGGGTGACGTAACGTCATGTGACCAAACGTCCTTAAAAGTAAACATACGTCTCAACCTGATTATGAAGCATCTTGTGTCTCCTTCCCATGTTCCTACCCTGTCTACTACTTTATGTATATATATATATATATATATATATATATATACATATATATATATATATATATATATATTTGAATAATTCGCTAGTGGACAGCGACATCAATCATACAATCCATGACCGTCGCGCAGAGGATTCGAACCACCGCCTATAGACTCAAGAGAGTCCACAGCACCCGCCTTTAACCACTCGACCACAGATCGTCTGTGGTCGAGTGGTTAAAGGCGGGTGCTGTGGACTCTCTTGAGTCTATAGGCGGTGGTTCGAATCCTCTGCGCGACGGTCATGGATTGTATAACATATATATATATATATTTATATATATATATGTATATATATGTATATATATATATATATACACCTATGTCTCTGTAACTCTGTATTCCTTGATAATGTCTTAAATAGACGAAAACGTTTGGACTAAGCTTCTTATTTCCCAGTGTTTTTTCTGCATATATATATATATGTATATATATATATATATACATGTATATATATATGTATATATATATGTGTATATGTATATATATATATATATATATATATATATATATATATATATATGCTGGTACATTGTGACAAGTTGATGAAGGTGGAAAAAGAAGTCACGGGTCTAGTTCCGAGTTCCTGAGTTTATTCCTGACCGGTTTGGGGCTATGCTTATTGAGAGGAATGTATTGCTCTGAAGAAGCAGAGGGCGACACCGGGCAGGAATAAACTCAGTAACTCGGAACTAGACCCGTGACTTCTTTTTCCACCTTCATCATATATATATATATATATATATATATATATATATATATATATATGTATATATTTATATATATACATACTTATATATATATATGTGTGTGTGTATGTATATTTATATATATATATATATGTATATATATATCTATATATATACATATATATATATATATATATACATATATATATACATATATATATATATATATATATATATACTAACTGTTAATTTGCATGTCTAAATGCGTAATCTACACGTAATTACTGGAAAACTTCTCATTAAATTATTTCTTTCCGACCGATGTCTTCATAATTTTCTTCCATTTCAT
>NC_134811.1:38732656-38735156 GCF_046742065.1 Oratosquilla oratoria
CGCTGATAATACAGTTTGCTAGTGATGGTTTAAAAGGATATTATAATCAAGTTGACAAAGCCTTATTGTTCTGTGCTGACTGCTACAGCAGCTGAAAAATGGCGTCACATAGCAGTGAAGTGTGGAAATATTTTATGAGCAAGTCAAGTGAATTAGCACAGTGTCTGTTGTGCAAGAAAGATTATTCACGAAAGGGACGTAGAACTACATCTTTGAAAAATCACTTGAAATCCGTGCATAAAGAACAGTTTGAAGAGTTAATGGCAAAAGAGGCAAAGAAAAAATCAATATAGAAAAGACACCTTTGCAAAAAGCAAAGACAGATGCTAAGCAAAGGAATGTTGCTGAGTATTTTCAGAGTGCAAAATTATGGGATGCTTCTAACCCTAAGGCAAAGAAACTGGATAAATGCATTGCAAAAATGTTAGTCATGGATGATTTGCCTTTCAGTCATGTTGAGGATATAGAATTCATGAGACTGATGACTGAAGCTGCTCCACTACACAGTCTAAAGCAGCGAAATTTCTATTCATCAATGATATGTAGTGATATGTATGAGTCTGTTTTCAAGAAAATAAAAGAAATAATTGATGAAGTGAAGCAAGACAACAAACTTTCCTTCTCAACTGATATGAGGTCAGATAGCTCAGCAGGTGTCTTATTGCTGAGTTTAACTGCACATACCATAAATAAGAAATTTGAAAGAACAAACTCTGTGCTAGGTGCTGAACCACTGGAAGAACGACATACAGGAGAGTATATTTCCAAAATGTTTGATGATATGCTAATGAAGTGGGACATATCTCGTACAAATGTGCAGTGTGTTCTGCGTGATGCTGGAGCAAATATGAAAAAAGCTCTGTTTCTCTTAGGTGTAAATAATTTGGATTGTACTGTGCATAAGATACAGCTGATTGCTAAAATTGGGTTATCATCACATTGTGATATAGAAAACATGATAAAAAAGCTCGTAGTATTGCTACGCACTTTCATCACTCAACTATGGCACAAGATGAACTTAAAAAGATTCAGGACAGGCTGCAAGTACCTAAACTCTCTGTTATTCATGATACACCCACAAGATGGAATAGCACCTTACACATGCTAAGAACACTAGAAATAAAAGAATCTCTGTGTTTGTATGCTGCTACCAACTCCAAAATCAAACAGCCTAGCAATACTGAGTGGTTGATTATGCATGAATGTATACAAGCCCTACAACCTTATGAAGATATCACAAAAAAACTTAGTGACTCTACATCAACAGCAGCTGAAGTGATTCCACTTGTAAAGTCCTTAAAACACACTTTTCAGCATACCACATCAGTAGTTTCTAGTCCTGTTGAAGAAACTCATACCTCAGATACAAGCTCTGAAGATGAACCAAGCTCAGGATCAGTGATTGAGTTAAATGAAAACAGACAAGCAACACAGGCAGAAATTTCATGAAAGAAGCAATGCAAGCTTATGTTGAGAAAAGATTTTCTTGAATTGAAAATGAAGATCTTTACAGAATTGCAACATATATTAACCCAAGATACAAGAGTATTTTTTTTTTCATATCACGTCACTGGTCAAGTAAAATCATCACTTGCCAGAGTATGTGAGGAGCTTCGTCAGACGACTATTCTAGAAAAGGAAGATGGAGAACCAAGAAGGAAACGAAGAAGAGATGATACGAGTGAAACACCTACCACCTGTGGAACATTAGATGAAGCAATGACCTCTATTCTTGCCTCCAGCAGTGATGATGAAGCAGAAAAATCATCTGCAGTAACTTTACCCATGAAAGATATTGAGAAATATCACAGAGAGAAAAGAATAAGTGGAACAAATCAAGATATTTTGCAATAGTGGAAGACAATGAAGACAGTCTACCCTGATTTGGCAAAGGTAGCTTGCCAGTATCTCTCCTATCCACCAAGTAGCGTTCCTAGTGAGCAGCTGTTTAGTAGTGATGGCTTGATATATGACGATAAGCGCAATCGGCTTTTGCCAGAAAAGGTAGATAAGCTACTGTTTTTGAAACGAAACTTGCCCATCTTGAACTTTAGATATTAACTAATAAATATGTGTTTATAGTATCAGTTCAATCAGTTGGTTATAGATTTATAGTTAACCACTTTCAAAAGGGTGGAGGTTGGGTAAAGTGGTCGGTGGGATGCACGACGAGTTGGATCCACATCCCGCATCCTGGTAACGCACAAAATGTGTGGCTGAAACTCGTCATAAAACATAATTGTAACAAAAAGTACTTCCACTTTACTTCCACTAGTATACTCTGGAACTTCCTCCCTGTGTCTGTATTTACGTCTTCCTATGACTTAAATACTTTCAAAGAGAGAAGTATCAACTATTAAGACACCATTCGAACTCATTTGGCAGTATTTTGGTTCTCCCATCTTGTTTTTATTTGTTACTTCTCCTGTCTGCATGGTCTGACACCGAAACAGTTTTTTTTTTTTTTTTTTTTGGGGGGGGTCCTCTTGGTGAGAACGTT
>NC_134811.1:38752656-38755156 GCF_046742065.1 Oratosquilla oratoria
TTTTTCAGTTTCTTTGTCGAGCCACTTTGGGCGAGCCTGATTTGGGGGACGTCTCTCCTTAAAAGGAATGTAAGTTTGAATCATCTTAGTGAGCGTATTTTGAAAAAATTTCCACATCTGATCTACAGGTCTTTCGTTTAATTTTGCCTCCCAATCTGTAAGCTGAAGCTCCTGACGTAGTCCTATGAACTGAGCTTTACTGAAATCGGGTATTTTAGAAACACAAGTATCTATTCTAAAATTGTTTAGGAGTTTGAATCTAACTAAGTTGTGATCGCTATTTGCAACAGATTCACCGACTTCTACATCAGTTACCATGCTTTCGCGGCTAGCGATCAATAGATCGAGTAAGTTTCCATATCTTGTGGGCTCTTTTACATGCTGAATTAAGTAATTGTCACCAAGAAAATCAATCAAGCGACTACCTATATGGTCATGTTCAAGGGTCATTCAATCAATGTCAGTAAAATTTAAATCACCCATTATCAATAAATCCCGGTTGCAGAAACTAGACAGTTCTTGAAATAACAGTTTGTCGTCTGCTAATGATAATGTCTTTGGCCTATATATTACACCTATATTCATTTTTTGTCCATTTGTTTGGGTTAACTCAACCCACAAGCTATCATATGCATCCTGTTTCACTTTCTTTAAAACACAAGCATGAACATTGTTTTTAACGTACGGCAGAACACCCCCACCTTTCTTGTGGTTTCTATCCTGATGAAAGTGTTTAATTCCCGCAATATTAAATTCAGCTTCGAACTCTGTACCATTTAATCATGTCTCAGTTTTTCCTATCATATCGAGATTTTCGCTTTTGACATACGCCTGTATTTCTTGAAATTTGTTTCTAATACTACAAGCATTAAAGTACATGGTTTTAAGAAACTCGTGATTATTTCTTTTTGACACATTTTGAGTTTCAATATCATGTCTTACATTATAATTTTGTTTTTTATTTATACCTTGCTCTATATTATTATTTGGTCCTTCATTGACATTCAATGCCTCATTAACATTTCTCCCATCAAAATTAACACTTCCCCCATCTCGGACATCTGGTCGATCACGGTCATCCGATCTCTTTTGTACATTTTGTCCCCCTACGTCACCGTGATTCACGCCGGCCTCTCGTCGTTCATTGACATTATGTCCGGCATCCCTTCCTAAAATTATATTTTGTCCTCCAGTGACATTATATCCTACCGTGATATTTTTTCCTCCACTGTAATTACATCCCATCGTGATCTTTTGTCTTCCACTGTCATTACATCCCATCATGATATTTTGGCCTTCATTGACATTCTGTCCGGTATCCCTTCTTAAAACTATTTTTTGTCCTCCACTGACATTATATCCTACCGTGATATTTTCTCCTCCATTATCATTACATCCTATCGTGATATTTTGTCCACTATCATTACTTCCCATCGTGATCTTTTGTCCTCCACTGTCATTACATCCCATTGCGACATTTTGTCCTATGACATTACATCCCAATGTAACATTTCGTCCTCTACCGACATTATATCCTAAAATTATATTTTGTACTATACTGGCACATTGTTCTACATTAATGCTATATTCTACACTGTTTTCCCATGTACATTCTATTTCCCTTTCCCTTTGGGCTTCTACCCTAAAAAAGGAGCTAGTTCATTACAAACTCCCACAATGAGGTTGGTAAGAATATCTTTGCCTCTGCGGGTAAGGTGGATCCCATCAGAAGTGTAAAGATCATGACGCCTAGAAAAGAGATACCAAGGATCAAGAAGTGGTATCCCAATTGTGTGCACAACTGCGATATCCTATCATTGATCCCTATGGATATACTGTTCCAACACGAGCCTGCGTAGATCCTCGGGAGGATTCCATAGACTACATGACGGCTCCCACGTTCCTTCATCTCCTGAAGGAGGACCTTGTAATTCCGAACAAGTTCCTCTGATCTCACCCTACCTACATCGTTACTTCCCGTATGAACAATCGTAACCGTGTTCTTCCGTCCTTGCTCCCTGATGGACTGGGTACAATCGGCGATCCCACGGCCCGGTTGATATACAAGCTTGCAACGTCGCTTAGTCTTCCGCTGCAGGATGTCGTCATAGCCTCGCACCATGGAGTCCCCCACCACCAAGAACTCCTGGTTTTCAGCTACATCATTCTCCAGTAGACCAAAACGATTGGCTAGAGCCAGCGGTTGCTCCACAGGGCACACGTCTACCGAACGCGGGCTCGACAAACGGGACCCCACGGAGCGCCACTCGTTCACGGCAGTGACAGTAGGGGAAGAAGTGGAACGCTCTTTGGGTTGTGGGGAGGGTTCACTCTTCTCACGGAGCGCACTCCTGAGAAGACGAATTTCCTCCTCACACATCCTGAGACGGACCTCCAGGTTCACGCAACCTTCACAAGTCATTTCGCTCCTCCTTTAGCAATAAAAACGGCAAAGAGAAAATACAAATCAACGACAACAAAAAACAAAACAAAAAACAAA
>NC_134811.1:38760156-38772656 GCF_046742065.1 Oratosquilla oratoria
ATTCTATTTGTACGTTACTTTTATTCTGTTTATTAATTTGTTCACATATTTGTCATTGTGGAATTTCATTCTGTGAAAGCATAGTTGAATGTAATTCTTTTGAGATATACAGTGAGGAGTATACACTCGTAAATTCAACAGAGGTCCGTAAAACTACTAGTCTTCAATGACGACTAATAGCACATGCTGATGTTTTAAAGGGTATAGTTCTGACTTATCCCTATACTCCTATACATGCACCCATGGATAATTATATAAGATACTTAACTGAATTCAAGATAGATACATACACGCCATATATATACACTCATAAATCCGACCGCAGCCGGTATAATACCTGCTATGATCTATGTATGTTAAAACTGAAGAATGACGAGGGTGATAGAAAGAAAATGAAGGAGTATACAGGGAGTAACAAATAAATCAATGTTTGGATCTTTCTGACGGATAGGAAGAGATTCGTTTAAGTATATTTCTAGCAATGATCTACTAATGTATTGGACAGTGACGAAGATGATAGAGACAAAACAGAGGAGCATACCATAGAGAAAGAAATAGGAAATCAATGATGGGAATATTTCTAAAGGACAAGAAAAGATCAACCTGAGTAGGAGAACATGCATTGTATGAAAGATGCATGGAAGGTTAAGAAACTTTCCCAAGCAGGTTACGAGAAAAGAGAATGGCGAGTTAAGCAAACATCGGAAGATGGCAAGGAAGAGAAAGACCATAGACAAGGTGGTGAGGCGAAAAACAATTACTGAATTTTACAGGAGGGGCAAGATAGAAGTAAGCGCAGTAATAAACCCATAATAGAACCTCGGAAAATCTATGTTCAAAAGTGGACATCAAATGACTGATTAATATATTGACTGTTGATCTCTATGTAATAGGTTAACAGCAGAGAGATAGACAGGAAATCAACCGCAAACTGAAATATATTCATATAAAAAAGATGAAAGAAATTCTCACAGTTGTTGAAGATATGGGGACAGCAGGAATGGTAAGCACCAGCACTTATTGGAGGCGGCCTCGCCCTGGCTCTTCTCCGATGCCACCAAACAAGACATAATCGATAATAATCATCAAATTCCAACACTTCATTAAAAAAAATAATATGACAAAATCATTGATACCATTTCACTATCTATCTATCTATCTATCTGTCTATCTATCTATCTATCTATCTATATATATATATATATATATATATATATATATATATATATATACATATATATTCTATAAAATAATACAGCATACTCAGTATTGGTTATCTTCTTCCTTAAACTTTCTATCCTTCTCGCTTATTGAAGGCGGCCTCGCCCTGGCTCTTCTCCGATGCCACCAAACAAGACATAATCGATAATAATCATCAAATTCCAACACTTCATTAAAAAAAAAAAAATAATATGACAAAATCATTGATACCGTTTCACTATCTATCTATCTATCTATCTATATATATATATATATATATATATATATATATCCCTCTCTCTATCTATCTATATATATATATATATATATATATATATATACATATATATATTCTATAAAAGAATACAGCATACTCAGTATTGGTTATCTTCTTCCTTAAACTTTCTATCCTTCTCGCTATTTTCTTTTCTGTGGGAGGAAGGGAGAACACAATATCACCAAATGAATGGTTTCATTTGGTGATATTGTGTTCTCTCTTTCTCCCACAGAAAAGAAAATAGCGAGAATGAGAGAAAGTTTAAGGAAGAAGATATCGAATGCTGAGTATGCTGTATTATTTAATAGAAAATGTATCAAGAAACCCTGCTTCCTATATTCACACACACACACACACACACACACACACACACACACACACACACACACACACACACACACACACACACACACACACACACACACACACACACACACACACACACACACACACACACACACACACACACACACACACACACACACACACACACACACACACACACACACACACACACACACACACACACACACACACACACACACACACACACACATATATATATATATATATATATATAATCTGTGTCTCTCTTTCTCTCTGTCTTTATATATATATATATATTGATATATATATATATAATACATATATATATATATAATATATATATATATATCTAATCTATCTGTGTCTCTCTTTCTCTCTGTCTTTATATATATATATATATATATATATATATATGTATATGTATATGTATATATATATATATATGTATATGTATATATATATATATATATATATATATATATATATATATATATATGCCAAGAGAAAAGACAAATGTATGTCGTGATAAGTAATGAATAAAATCTTCTTTGTTTGTTGGTTTCCTATATACTGAAAATTTGGCACTTCCGTCAATACGATGAATTATCGTGTCTAAAAATGCCAGTTTCTTGTCTATCTCCTTTTCCACTGTGAATCCTATGTACTTATTTACACTATTAAGCCTACGAAGTTTGTTATCCAAATTAGTATTTTCTGGTACTATAACTAATACGTCGTCTACGTAGCGAAACCAAGATGCTCCTCTTCCCATGATATGTATGTATTTATCTACTTCAAGTGACTCCATGTAAAGGTTTGCCATAATGGCACTGAGAGGAGATCCCATAGCTAAGCCTCGGAATTGTTTATATTCATGGTTGTTAAAAGTGAAGCAGTTGAATTTTACACACGACACAAGAACGACACAAGAACACGACACAAGAACACGACACAAGAACGAAATCTGGCATAATAATTGGCTTTTTCCTTAGAGCATTTAGAATTTGTAGCGAAGAATTTTTACACGACGAATGTAAACACATTACAGAGACGTTCAACCGCCTAAAATATCCACCGGGTCTCATACAAAAACTGAAAAATAAAGCCAAACAAATATGGAGAAGAAAAAACACAGTTACAGAAGAACAGAGGAAAGAAAAATATTTTTTAGTGATTCCTTACTCCTCGAGAGGCGAATTAATTTCCAAATTTCTAGCGAGAATAGGGATGGAAGTCGTACACTCCTCAGGACAGAAAACACGGGACATTTTATCCAGTAACCAACACACGGAAGAGAAAAATGAAAAGAGCGTGGTTTACAAGATTCCATGTGGTGGATGTGATGCAGCTTACTTTGGAGAAACTTCAAGAAGAATAACAAAAAGATTATACGAACACAAGAATGCCATGCGACACCACAGGACATCTAATTCGCTAGTAGTACACGCTACACAACACGGACATATGCCTAATTGGAACAACATCAAAATCCTACACACCGGTATGAAAAAGACAAGAAAAAGTATTGAAGCTGCATATATTAATACTTTTAAATCAACCAATCATAGAGAAGGATTTGTAAATTTGGTACACACAACAGCAAGATTTATCATCGAGGGGGCACAAACGGCGGACTCTATCCCAAGGCGACCTGTGAGATGACCTGCTTAGTATATAGACAATGTATTCCAATTTGCCTGTACTATTATCTCTCTGAAGAAGACTCTGTCGAAACGTTAGAGAATGAAATACTTCTGCTCCTTCCTGGAATTTGCCTATACCACTCTTGCCATACATATATATATATATATATATATATATATATATATAGATATATATATAGTGATATAGTATTGAACAACTATTGACTCTTCAGGGTGAGGAGTGCTTTGTTAGGATTCTCTGCTATGTTGAAAGGTCTTGCAAGAAATAATGACCATCGGTTGGGTGGGCTGGCTTATACCTTAGTCTTGAAGCCCTGGTCTTGTTTAGAGATGTCCACATCTAGGAAGGGGAGGCGTCCCTCTACACTGCGTTCAAAGGTGAAGGCCAAGCTTTGTCGGTAGTAGTGGTGATGAAGATATTATCAATGTATATCGCATATATTCCTGGAAGGGGGTTCTTATTGAAAGTCCTTTCTTCCACCTGAGCCAAATAAAAATTGGCACGTGAGGATCTGAATAGTTGTTAAAGCAACTAGTGCAGTTGATTTCAACCAGAACATATATATATATATATATATATATATATATATATATATATATATACGGTATACACATATATATACATATGTATACATATATGTGTATATGTATGTATATATATATATATATATGTTTATATATGTATATATATATATATATATATATATGCACCTGAAACTAAAACCAAAAGCATTTCCGTAATTATTTATTTTTCCTCTCGTGTTCTCTATCTGATTAGATTTTTGCCATTAACTGAATAAACAGAAACTAGGTGTCCGTATTCTTCCATTTCGTTTCTTTAATTGAGCTAGATATTTCGTGTTAAGAAGGCATTTATAAGGGTAGACAGCAATGACAAAAAGTTCACAATCAAATATAGCAACAATGACTATTGTACAAAAATAAATTATATATGGACAATTTTGGTGAAGTATGATACAGTACATCTCTGATAAAATAAGTTACAAAACAAATGCGCACAGTAGCGAGTAGATGTAATGATAGTCGACGGCTGACTTTGCATCTAGCATAACCAATGTATGTTTAATTATAAGACTTACAATCCTCCAAGAACAAGTATTTTGGTACACTACATTGGTTCTAGAAGTAATGTCTAATCGTCTAGTCAAACTGTTAGTCATGATCAGAGAGGAGGCACATCTAGAGGAGGGAGCTATCAAGCAACATCACAGAATTTTTCACATTGTCAAACTTAGCAGGGAGGACTTCTTTAATTTGTTTGAAGCATTCCATATTAAAGACAAAGTACCAGTTATTATGAATTCTAATATGAATTTTAGTATCCCATTGTTTTCTTCACGGTCTAGAAACACCCACTTATTCCCTTCTTCCTCCTCCCCCCCTCCTCCTCCCCATATCCCCCTCCACCTCCACCACCCCCTCCTCTTCCTCCTCTTTTCCTTCCTTTGGCAATTCCCTCTCCTGTAACCGTTCCCACCTCACTCGACCTCTGCGATCACATTATTGGCTTTCTTTGAGTGCCACTCGACCCATCCATATATATATATATATATATATATATATATATATATATATATATATATACATATATATATACATATATATATATATATACATACATATATATATATATATATATATATATATATATATATATATGAGTGGTAGGGTGGTGAGTTTAAACGCCAAGAATCCGTTGAAGTTTTATTTCTGACGTTTCGTCCAACTAGGACTTCTTCAGAGTGTACACAAATAGAACAATGACAACTTATATACCCGCACAGCTCACCCCGTTCCCCCTCGGTCAATGCTGCTGCCATCTCTCTTTCGTCTTGCCTCATGGATGATTAGTCCGCTTGCTATCCTCGCCAGCTTGACGAAACCGTCCCGATGGTTGCTGCATGGGAGTGAGGTAATGTATGCTGCCTCAATTGTCCTCCTTTCCTTTCTATCGAGTCCAGTATGGAGCACCTCTGTTTTTTCCCAATCCGGCAAGTGGCCAAATTTGTCGATGTGTACCACTAAAGAGTTAGACGTCCGGTGGGCTTTGATGTCATTTTTGTGCTCAGTTGTCCGCTTGTGAATTCCTCTGCTAGTTTCGCCATAGTAACTAGCGGGGCAGGTTTTACAAGGAATTCTATATATTAAACTGTTGTCTTCGTTTTCTATTTTGTTTCTAATTTTATTTCTCACAACGTCGCCAATTTTTACCCCCGTGCTGAATGCCAGTTTCAGGCCTGCCTTGGTGAGACTTTGTTCCATGACGTTTGAGCACTTGGAGTTGGGAACGGACAGATACCCACGGTTCTCATCATTAGCCTCTTTTCCTTTGACACCCCTATTTCTTATTTGTAACGCCTTTTCCTTATTTCTATATAAAAAGCCTGCTGGGTAATATAATTTTTTGAAAATATTAAAAATGCAATTAATTTCCTCCTGGAGAAATTCCTCACTACATATCCTAAATGCTCTCAGGAAAAAGCCTATAACGATTCCACTTTTTATTTTGTTGTGGTGTGCGGAGAAGAAATGCACGATGTCGTTTTTGTTTGTGCATTTTCTGTGGACTGAAAATGCTGTCTTGTTACCACGTCTCCATACTACTGTGTCTAGAAAGGCCAGATGGTTATCTTTCTCACGTTCCATTGTGAATTGGATGTCACGTACTATCTTGTTTAACTCTTGTAACTTAACATCCAAATCAGTATCTGCGGGTGCGACGACGAGTACATCATCCACATACCGCATCCAGGTGGAGTCTTGGCCCATTATTCCTATGAAATTGTCTTTCTCTAGTACCTCCATGTACAGAGAGGCTAACACGGCACTGAGAGGACTTCCCATAGCAAGCCCACGACACTGAATATATTCTTCGTTGTTGAAGATTAGAGGACCAAATTTTATACAAAGGGAAATTAGTTTTAAATAATCCTTCTTACCTACAGGCAAATCCTCGTCTTTTACGTCCTTGACTACCTCCTCAGCAGCTTTTAATGCCCCGTCAATAGAAACATTCGTAAAAAGGCTGGTTATATCATACGAAACCATGGTCTTATCTGATAGATCTACGTCCTTCAACCTGTCGATCAGGTCACTTGAGCTGTGCGGGTATATAAGTTGTCATTGTTCTATTTGTGTACACTCTGAAGAAGTCCTAGTTGGACGAAACGTCAGAAATAAAACTTCAACGGATTCTTGGCGTTTAAACTCACCACCCTACCACTCATTCTGTCTTCACACCTCAACATGTCGAGTGGTGGTGAGCAGCCGGAATCTGTTTGGATGGAGTTTCGTACACGTAGGAGAATTGACAGCTGTACACTTCGCTGCAGATTCTTGAAAAACTGCATAGAGGAGCAAGTTCTACCGAAAGAGTCACCCAAACAACTCAGGAAGAAAGGAATCCCATTTAGTGAGTGCGCAAGGTTGTACTTATCAGAAGCTTGTGAGGAATTACGCAACACAATAGATGAACTCAGAAACACCTTGAACAATGTAAGTTTACCACCTTTTCTACTACGCAAATTAGAACGTGAACATTCAGTGCAAAGTGATAGATTAGAAGAAAAGCTGACTAGCCTCTGTAATTCGAGTGAATGGAATAGAACAGGGAGAGAAGATCTCATAATGAATTTGTCTGACCATGTCTTAACAGACACAGAGAAACAAGCCCTTTCTCTAGGTTTCAAGTTTGATATCGGTGTTAGCAAAAATAGTTTTACGGATTATGTGACTAAAAACTACAGATGGGAGGACAGTGACATAGAAAAAGGCTTCAAACAAGGCATTATTACATGTTTTCATGCGCTAGCGACATCAAACAATTACGCCATACCGAGAAGATATAGAGTTGCCTTAGAAGACTTAGGAAATAATGAAAATCTGGTTATCACGAGTGCTGATAAGGGGGGAGGAATCGTCATCTTGAATAAAGTCGACTACCACGATAAAATGTTAGAGCTCCTAAGCGACACTACAACATATGTTAAGAAACCCATAGGTTACGCGACAAGGGAAGGGGAAAAATTCAAGAAAGAAGCTAGGAGTATACTCATGAAATCAAACAGAGGCAAGAAATTAGTGGGGTTACTGGAAGAAACTCCTAGACCACCCAGTATGCGTGGACTACCAAAAACGCACAAACCCAACATTCCCATGAGGCCTATCATATCCGGGATCCGCAGTGCCCCACACAAATTGGCCCGATACTTGGCCAAACCCTTGTCTGCCAGATTAGGATCATTGAGCAAAGCCCACCTTAAAAACTCAAGTGACCTGATCGACAGGTTGAAGGACGTAGATCTATCAGATAAGACCATGGTTTCGTATGATATAACCAGCCTTTTTACGAATGTTTCTATTGACGGGGCATTAAAAGCTGCTGAGGAGGTAGTCAAGGACGTAAAAGACGAGGATTTGCCTGTAGGTAAGAAGGATTATTTAAAACTAATTTCCCTTTGTATAAAATTTGGTCCTCTAATCTTCAACAACGAAGAATATATTCAGTGTCGTGGGCTTGCTATGGGAAGTCCTCTCAGTGCCGTGTTAGCCTCTCTGTACATGGAGGTACTAGAGAAAGACAATTTCATAGGAATAATGGGCCAAGACTCCACCTGGATGCGGTATGTGGATGATGTACTCGTCGTCGCACCCGCAGATACTGATTTGGATGTTAAGTTACAAGAGTTAAACAAGATAGTACGTGACATCCAATTCACAATGGAACGTGAGAAAGATAACCATCTGGCCTTTCTAGACACAGTAGTATGGAGACGTGGTAACAAGACAGCATTTTCAGTCCACAGAAAATGCACAAACAAAAAGGACATCGTGCATTTCTTCTCCGCACACCACAACAAAATAAAAAGTGGAATCGTTATAGGCTTTTTCCTGAGAGCATTTAGGATATGTAGTGAGGAATTTCTCCAGGAGGAAATTAATTGCATTTTTAATATTTTCAAAAAATTATATTACCCAGCAGGCTTTTTATATAGAAATAAGGAAAAGGCGTTACAAATAAGAAATAGGGGTGTCAAAGGAAAAGAGGCTAATGATGAGAACCGTGGGTATCTGTCCGTTCCCAACTCCAAGTGCTCAAACGTCATGGAACAAAGTCTCACCAAGGCAGGCCTGAAACTGGCATTCAGCACGGGGGTAAAAATTGGCGACGTTGTGAGAAATAAAATTAGAAACAAAATAGAAAACGAAGACAACAGTTTAATATATAGAATTCCTTGTAAAACCTGCCCCGCTAGTTACTATGGCGAAACTAGCAGAGGAATTCACAAGCGGACAACTGAGCACAAAAATGACATCAAAGCCCACCGGACGTCTAACTCTTTAGTGGTACACATCGACAAATTTGGCCACTTGCCGGATTGGGAAAAAACAGAGGTGCTCCATACTGGACTCGATAGAAAGGAAAGGAGGACAATTGAGGCAGCATACATTACCTCACTCCCATGCAGCAACCATCGGGACGGTTTCGTCAAGCTGGCGAGGATAGCAAGCGGACTAATCATCCATGAGGCAAGACGAAAGAGAGATGGCAGCAGCATTGACCGAGGGGGAACGGGGTGAGCTGTGCGGGTATATAAGTTGTCATTGTTCTATTTGTGTACACTCTGAAGAAGTCCTAGTTGGACGAAACGTCAGAAATAAAACTTCAACGGATTCTTGGCGTTTAAACTCACCACCCTACCACTCATTCTGTCTTCACACCTCATATATATATATATATATAACGCTCAGTACATCTGCTGTTAATTTTCACACCTACCGTTGAATGTAAGTACCTTCTTTCTGGCACTGTCTTGTATTGTACCTTCCCCTTTTATTACCAAATTGTTCTTATAATTTACTAGTTAGTGTGTGTATTTGTTGTGTATGATATTTTACCAGAATTTTATTGTATAATACTCACCAGAGTTTTCCATATATAATATTTTTTTGTACAATAATCATCGTTGCTCTATTTGACTATCAATTTTTTTTTTTAATGTAGTCTTTTTTTGTTCAACCAAATAAAGGCAAATTTTTGAAAAAAAAGAGAAATTGAAAAAAGAACTAAGTAATTACAGCAATACTGTCGTTTTAACTCTAAGTAAACTACAAAAATATGTTCCCTTCTTTTAATAATATATATATATATATATATATATATATATACATATATATATATATACACATACACACACACACACACACACACTCACACACACACACACACACACACACACACACACACACACACACACACACACACACACACACACACACACACACACACACACACACACATATATATATATATATATATATATATATATATATATGTATATATATACTATATATATATATATATATATATATATGTATATATATATATATATCAAGGACTACTATTACACAGGACGTGCGCACCCAGATCCCTGGGTCCGCTAGCGGAGGCCATTGCTTTCTTTGTAACCTTACATTTTATATTGGACAAATATATCAAAACAAGAAGCCTAACATTGTATATAGGACAAATATATCAACTATTGACTTATTCGATGCAGTATAAGTTACTATAAACTTTTATGGTGAAATAAGAAACTATTTTTAAGGCACTGTCATGCTTTGAAATGCCAATTTTAGTCGGACTTAACAGGTATTATTGTATGAGGTTAATGGACACCAGGGTTGGCGATTTTATTTTTTTTATTATTATTATTATTTTTTTTTTTTATCTTTTTAGAAAATATAATTTTTTTTTATCTAAATCAGATTCATTTGATTTAAATATATGTATATTTTTTTATAAATTTTAAATACTGTGGGATTGCTATCTGATATGCGATCTGATTGCTAAAGGACATTTTTAGCATATCAATATAAGGAGTAGTGTTATATAGACTTGCCACAAATATACAAGGAACAGTATAAGCCGTATGTGAGGACGTTATGCTTAGGTTCACTCGATTCCTCCTAGACTTTTCTCATCTTAGTGACACTTGCTGCATTGTCTGTTACAACACTTCCAATGTGACAACCAAAATCTTTTTCAGCCATCTTGAACGAATTTTGTACAAATTGTAGAAGATATTCAGCAGTGTGAGGTTTCCTCGATGTGTCTATTGTGTCAACTAAATAAATCTGACCAGTAGATGTTGTTAGAGTGACACATATTATGGGCTTATTATGGATGTTAGACCACCCATCAATTGAAAGACATACAGTTTCATTATTCAGGTCATCTGCACACTTTTTATATTCCTTTTCATACACAAGATCCAAGTACTTATCAGCAATATCTTTTCTGGATGGAGGAATATATCCTGGCCTCAAAATCTGAACCATCTTGAGAAACTGAGGATGCTGAACAAGATGAAATGGTGAATTTGCAGCAAATATGATTCTTGCATATTTGAGAGGCTGAAGTTTTTATGATAAATCTGTCCAGAGATGTTGATGACTTTCTTCTAGATGAAAATGATTTAGCAGAAGTGGCGCCTGTGGAGGAGTCTGATAGTGAACTTTGTAATGGTGGAGTCAGGTTTGCAGATAATTCAAGTGGAGCCGATGATGAAGTGATTGAAGCTGTTGATACAGATCCTGAAATGGAAATAGAAAATTTTAGCATATTGCATAATTTATAAATGAATAAACAAATGAATGAATACAGTTTGATTTAGGCTACTTTTTAGTACAGTAGTTATTTTTTTAGATAATGATCATATTCACACAAACCACTAAATTATTTGGAAATAATCAACATGATATGAAACAGGTGGGCTTGGAATTCAGCCCACACAGGATTCAGTCTACTTTTAAATTCACTAAAAATAATGAGTTAGTTAGGTTAGATTAGGCTAAATACCTTTGGGCTGAATTCCAATGGAACCTATGAAATATATTACACAATGTTGAATGAAATAAATAACAATCATCTAGGCCCCAGAGTTGAGTGGATACAGTATATCATAGTGATATAGTCATTACCCAAATTTAGAAGTAATGAAGTTGAAGTATTATCTCTTTAGGCCTTCACATTTTTATTGCACATGCTCTCCATTGTTCACCAAATGTAAATAGTTGCGTATGAAAAGGGAGAAATGCACACAATATAAGTAAAATTATTTACCTGGGTCGTCAATTTATTCTTCTGTATGCTGTGGCTGACCTTAACATTTATCTTTGTGAGATTTTAATCGTGACACAATGCCCTGTAGTTCCTGGCTGCAGTCTTTGCATTCAGCTCGGTACCGTTTGCCAGAAGTTGTTGGTAGTTTTTCAAAATAATTCCAGACAGGATCATTTTTTCTGCCTGAAGGAACCACTCTGCCAGGTCCAGAAGACATCCTTCCTGGTTGATTCCAAAGCAGCAACTGACTCAGTGAGAAGCTGCTTACCTAGAACAAGTTTCAACAAGAATCTTGTTGAAACTTGTGGGCTGTACAGTTATATATATTACATGTAGGCTTATACCGTTCCTTGTATAGTTGTGGAAAGTCTATATAGCACTGCTCCTTATATTGAGATGCTAAAAATGTCCTTTAGCAATCAAATCGCATATCAGATAGCAATCCCAAAATATTTAAAATCTACAAAAGAAAAAATATATATTTAAATCAAATAAATCTGATAAGAATATATATATATTTTCTAAAAAAAAAAAAAAAAAATCACCAACACTGGTGTCTACTAACCTCATACAATAATACCTGTTAAGTCCGGCTAAAATGGGCATTTCAAAGCATAACAGTGCCTTAAAATAGTTTCTTATTTCATTATAAAAATTTATATTAACTTGTACTGCATTGAATAAGTCAATAGTTGATATATTTGTCCTATATACAATATTAGGTTTCTTGTTTTGATATATTTGTCCAATATAAAATGTTAGGTTAAAAAGAAAGCAATGGCATCCGCTAGCGGACCCAGGGATCTGGGTGCGCACGTCCTGTGTAATAGTATTCCTTGACATGACATATATGTATAATATATATATATATATATATATATATATA
>NC_134811.1:38798774-38806274 GCF_046742065.1 Oratosquilla oratoria
TTTGGCATCAGATTAAAATTTTAGCTGCCCAAAAAAAAAAAAAAAAAAAAAAACCGAGACGGCTATGTGTTCGTATCTATGGGTAAACTACTAACCTCCCTGTTGTATTTTTTCGTAAAACTTCATTTCGCTCCTCAACACAGCCCCTAGCTGCTACAATCTCTCCCTAAACTATTTCTCTAGTGGAATCCTGAACTGAAAGTTGGGAATTTTTCCTATTACTCTTAAAATTAATGGCCTTAGTTTACGCCTCTGTCCAAACGTGTCAGTGACGTCACGGGTGGGCGAAGCTACGGTGCGCCCGCTATGTTCGAGAACATTCTAATGTCGCCTCGAAGATTATTTGAACCAAAATCAGCTGAAATATATTTGTAGCTATCTCCTATTGTATGTTTTTCATCAATGATTATAGTAAGGCTCTTTGCCAACACATCTTGATGGGCAGACATAGAATAGAATATATTCATGGTCTATTAAGGCTCTATTTTTTACTTTGCTTCTTGGTTGAGTAAAACCGTCACGACGTCCATACTACCCAGTCTCTCAAGTCAACACTCAAATAAATAAATAGATAAATAAAACGAAAATTCCAAAAATAATATCCCTTCAAAATTCCTGTCCTTACACTACCACTATCCTATTCAATTATAATTAAATGCTGGACTGTCCAGATATTCTATTGCAAAGGATAATATTATATTTGCGGATCAGATTTTTAAATGTTGTTATTGTGTCACTTTCAACGACGGTGGAAGGTAAGGAATTCCACACATTAACAACCCAGCTAAAGAAGAAGTGTTTAATTTCATTCGAAGAAAATATTTTACCAATTACTTTAAGATCGTGACTTTTTTTTTTTTGTATTTGATTGGTCTAATGAGAAGTAATCGTCGACAGTGATATTGTCAAAGTCTTTGAACATCTTAAAAACCTCGATTAAATCTCCTCGCATTCTCCTTTTTGAAAGTGAGAATAAATTAGACTTTTAAGTCTTTCTTCATACGGCAGACTTCTCAGCCTTGGTACTATTTAGTCATTCTCCGTTGCACTCTGTCTCGTTTGTTAATATCTTTCTGGTAGTATGGCGACCAAAACTGTACACAGTATTTGAGATGGTGACGGACCAAGGAATTATAAAGGTTTAGTAATATTTTTTTCTGATTTATTTTCGAAGACTCTTCCAATAAAGCCAACCAATGTATTTGGTGTTTTAACAACATCTGAGCAATGTTGACTTGGCTTCAAGTCATTTTATATTAAAACTCCCAGATCTATTTCTTTAATTACTGAATCCAGTATTTCGCCATTCATTTGTTATTGAATGTGATCACTGTTACTTCCAATGTGCATGACTTTGCATTTATTAACGTTAAATTTCATTTGCCACTTGCTAGCCCAGCTTGATAATCTATCTAGATCGGATTGCAGAGTTTCTTTCTCTTTGGTGGTTGTTACTTTACCGGTAATTTTTGTGTCATCAACCAATTTTGATACTTTGCAGAGGAGGCCGTCGTCTGGAGGAGAAGGAAGAGGTGGAACGGGTGATGGATTAGGTGAAGGAGGAGGAGAAAAGGGAGGAGGTGAAGAAAAAGGAGGAGGAGTATTTGGGGGATGGGAAGGAAGAAGGAAAGGGAGAGGAGAAAGAAGAAGAGGGAGAGTAGAAAAACGAGCAAGAAGACTGGGGAGGGGAGAGGAGAAAGGAGATGATGTAGAAGAAGAAGCAGAAGCGGAGTAGGAGTGAGGTGGAAAGAAATGTAGAGGAGGAACAAGGAGGCGAAGAGGAGGAAGAGAAGAAAGTGGAGGAGGAGTAAGAGAGGGAAGTGGAGGAGGAAGGGGCTGTGGAGGAAGAAAATGTAGCAGAGGTGGAGAAGGAGGGAGATGGAAATAAAGAGAAGGAGGAAGAGGAGAAAAAGGAAGAAGAGGATAAAGAGGAAGAGGAGGAGGAAGAGAAGGAAGAAGAGAAGGAGGAAGAGGCGGTGGAAGAGGATGTACGTAGACGAGGCAGGATGGGAGAGGGAAAGAAAGAAGAAGGGAAATATAGGAAAGTAAGAGGAGGAGGAGGAAGAAAAGGAGGTGAAAAAGAAGAAGAAGAAGAAGAAGAAGAAGAAGAAGAAGAATAAGAAGAAGAAGAAGAAGAAGAAGAAGAAGAAGAAGAAGAAGAAGAAGAAGAAGAAGAAGAAGAAGAAGAAGAAGAAGAATTGGAAGAGGAGTAGGAGGCGGAAATAGAGGAGACGGAGGCGATGCGGTGAGCTCGGGCACCTCCGGGAGAGATCAGTGGTGGCCGGTGGCAAGAACAGCACGGAGGGAGGGTGGGGGTGAATGTTAGGGTGGATTGGTGATGGTGGGGTGGGGGTCAAGTTGAGAATCACACGACTTGGAACAAGAGGAGCTCGGGTCTATCGGTTGGTCGGTCAGTCGGTCGTTGTTGGAGTTTTGAGGAGGTTCTTCCTGCTCGAAGACCTAAGACCCGAAGACTTCAAGAGGTGAGGGAGGAAACAAGACTAAATGGAGTCAGCGGGAAGAAAAAATATATAAGAGATATGGTAGATGAACGAAACGAAAAGAGCACAATGAAAAAATCAACATGAATGTACGTGTTGGACTGGATAGCTCGATTGAATGAAATTTAATGATGCGTGGTTGCGGGGTTGAGGTCGGGAGGCTACAACTACTGTATAGTTTCTAAGAGACTTCTTTTAGACATCCGTTGTGCCGTAGATGGGACCGTCTCAGTCCCCGTGTTGCCTAGCCTAGGGTTCAAATTCCATGGAAAAGGCGTTTAATCACACACACACACACACACACACACACACACACACACACACACACACACACACACACACACACACACACACACACACACACACACACACACACACACACACACACACACACACACACACACACACACACACACACACACACACACACACACACACACGCACACACCACACACACACACACACACACACACACACACACACACACACACACACACACACACACACACACACACACACACACACACACACACACGCACGCGCGCGCAAACATACTCGAATCAAACAGAATTGAGGAACGAATGCCACCTCATGAGTAAGTGCCACTCATCATTTCGTTGGTGTGCCAGCCACGGCGGCCCAGCGGTGCCAGGGACCTTGCTTAGGTGTAAGGATAGGGCCGTGAGTGAAATTGGGCCCCAGGGCTTCTAGAATCAGGAGGTGCCATACATTAGGTCGTTTTCAGTGCCGAAGGAGAGCCGGAGATCGTGGAGGGGGAGAAGAGAGGGAGAGAGAGAAAAGGAGAGAGAGAGAGGCTCGAAGAGGAGAGAGAAGAGAGGGAGAGCGCGAAGGGCGAGAGGAGCGGAGCGCAGGAGAGCGAGAGGCGAGAGCGGGGGTGGAGGCGGGAAGGCGGAGAGGAGGGCCGAGATGGTCGGGGAGGAGGAGGGAGAGGGCGAGAAGGGAGCGGGGAGGGTGGGGAGGGGGGGGGGAGAGGGGGAAAGACGGAGAGAGGCGTGAGGGGAGGGGGGGGGGTAGGGAGAGGCGGGGGGAGAGGGGGGAGGGGGGAGGGGGGAGGGAGAGGGGGGGCGAGAGGGAGGGGGAGCGGGAGGGGGAGGAGTGGGGGAGGGGGGGGAGGAAGAGCGGAGGGAGGGGAGGGGGGGGGGGGGAGGAGGCGGGGAGGGGAGGGAGGCGGAGGGGGGGGGTGGGGGGAGGGGGGGAGAGGGCGAGAGGGGGAGGGAAGAGGGGGGGGGAGGGGGAGGGAGGGGGAGAGAGGGGAGGGGGAGGGGGGGCGGGGGGGGGAGAGGGAGGGGGGGGGGGGGGGTGGGGGGAGGGGGGGGGGGAAGGGGGCGGAGGAGAGGGGCGAGGGAGGGGGAGAGGGGGGCGGGAGGAGGGTGAGGGAGGCGAGGGGGGGGGGGGAGGGGGGAGAGGGGGGGGGGGAGGGAGGGGGGGGGGGTGAGGAGCGGGGGGGGCGGGGGGGGGGGGGGGAGAGGGGGGAGGGGGGGGGAGGGAGGGAGGCGAGGGGGGGGGGAGGGGGGAGGGGAGGGGGGGGGGGGGGAGGGGCGAGGGAGAGGGGGGGGGGGGGGGGGGGGGGAGGGGGCGGGGGGGGGGGAGGGGAGGGGGGGGAGGGAGGGAGGGGGGGGGGGGGAGAGAGGGGGGGGGGGGGGAGGAGGGTGAGAGGAGGGGGGAGGGGGAGGGGGGGCGGAGGGGGAGGGAGGGGGGGGGGGGGGCGGGAGAGGGGGGGGAGGGGAGAGGGGAGGGGGGGGAGGGGGAAGGGAGGGGGGGGAGGGGAGGCGGGGGGGGGGGGGGGAGAGGGGAGAGGCGGGGAGAGGGGGGGGGGGCGAGGGGGAGGGGGGGGGGGGAGGGGGGGGGGAGGGGGGGGGGGGAGGGGGCGGAGGGGAGGGGGGGGGAGAGGAGAGGGGGGGGGGGGGAGAGAGAGGGGGGGGGGGAGGGGGGGGGGAGAGAGGGGGGGAGCGGGGGGGGGGGAGGGGGGAGAGAGGGAGGAGGGGGCGGAGGAGGAGGGGGGGGGAGAGGCGGGGGGGGGGGGAGGGGGGGGCGGGGGGGGGAGGGGGAGGGGGGAGGGAGGGGGGCGGGGGGAGGGGCGGGGGGAGGGGGGGGGGAGGGGGCAGAGGGTGGAGAGAGGAGGGGGGGGGGGGGCGAGAGGGGGGGGGGGGGAGGGGAGGAGGGGGGGAGGGGGGGGGAGGGGGGGAGGAGGGGAGGGGGGGGAGGGCGGGGGGGGGGGGGTGGATGGCGGGGGGGGGGGGGGGCGGGGGGGAGGGGGGGGGGGGGGGGAGAGGAGGGGAGGGGAGGGGGGGGAGGGGGGGGGGGAGGGGGGGGGGAGGGGGGGCGGAGGGGGGAGGAGGGAGGGGGCGAGAGGGGGGAGGGGGGAGGGGGAGAGCGGAGGGGGGGGGGGGGGGGGGGGCGAGAGAGGGGGGCGGGGAGGGAGGGAGGAGAAGAGGAGGGGGGAGGGGGAGAGGGGGGAGGGGGGAGAGGGGGAGGGAGGGAGGGAGGGGAGGGGAGGAGAGGGAGAGGGGGAGAGGGCGGAGAGGGGGAGGGGAGGGAGGGGGGGAAGGGGGGAGGGAGGGGGGGGGAGAGCGAGAGGGGAGGAGGAGGGGGGGAGGGGAGGGGGGGGGGGGGGGGAGCGGGAGAGGAGGGGGAGCGGGGGGGGGGGGAGGGGAAGAGGGAGGGGGGGGGGAGGGGAGGGGGGAGGGAAGAGGGGGGGGAGGCGGGGGGGAAGGGGGGGAGGGGGGGAGGGAGGGAGGGGGGGGGGAGAGGAGGGGAGGGGGAGGAGGAGGAGGGGGCGGAGAGGGAGGGGGAGGGGAGGGGGAGGGGGGAGGAGGAGAGAGGAGGGGGGGAGGGGAGGGAGGAGAGAGGGGAGGGGGGGGGAGAGGGGGGAGCGAGGGGGGCGGGGGGGGAGCGGGGGGGGGGGAGAGGCGAGGAGGGGAGGGGGAAGAGAGCGAGGGAGGAGAGGAGGAAGAGGGGGGAGGGGGGGGAGGGGGAGGGGGAGAGAGGAGAGGAAAGAGGGGGGGGAGAGCGGGGGAGGGGGGGGGAGGGGAGAGGGGGGAGGAGGGGCGGGGGGAGGGGGGGGAGGGAGAGGGGGGGAGGGATGAGGGGGAGGGGGGAGGGGCGGGAGAGAGGGGAGGGGGGGAGGGGAGAGGGGAGGGGGGAGAGGGGAGGGAGGAGGGGAGGGGGAGGAGGGGGGGGGGGGGAGGGCGGGGCGGGAGGAGGGGGGAGGGGGAGGGGGGGGGGAGGGAGGAGGGAGAGGGGAGGGAGGGGAGCGAGAGGGGGGGGGGGGGGAGGCGAGGGGGGGAGGAGGGAGAGAGGCGGGAGGGGAGGGGAGGGGGGGGGGGGAGGCGGGGGGGGAGAGGGGTGGAGGGAGGGGGGAGGGGGGAGGGGGGGGAGAGGGCGGGGGGGGAGGGAGGGGGGAGGGGGAGAGGGGGCGGGAGGGAGAGGGGGGGAGGGAGCGAGGGAGAGGGGGGAGGGGAGGGGAGGGAGGAGGGGGGGGGGGGGGAGGGGGGGGGGAGAGGGGGGGCGGGAGAGAGGGAGGGGGGGGGGGGAGGAGAGGGGGAGGGGGGCGGGGGGGAGGAGAGAGGAGGGGGGGGAGGTGGGGGGGAGGGGGGGAGGGGGGGGAGCGAGGGGGATGAGGGGGAGGGCGGGGGGGGGGAGGAAGAGGGAGGGGGAGGGGGGGCGGGGGAAGAGGGGGGAGGGAGAGCGGGAGGGGGGGAGGAGGGGAGGGGCGAGAGAGGGAGGGGGGGGGGGGGGAGGGGAGAGGGCGGGGGGGGGGGGGGGGGGGGGGAGGGGGGGGAGAGGTGGGGGGGAGGGGGGGTGGGGAGAGGAAGGGGGGAGGGAGGGGGGAGGGGGGGGGGGGGGAGGGCGGGGGGGGGGGGGGGAGAGGGAGGGGGGGGGGGGGAGCGAGGGGGAGGGGGGGGGGGGGGGGGGGGGGGGGGGGAGGGGGGAGGGGGGGGAGGGGGCGAGGGCGGAGGAGGCGGGGGAGAGGGGGGCGGAGGGTGAGAGGGGATGGGGGGGAGAGGAGGGGGACGGGGGAGGGGGGGGGGGGGGGGGGGAGGTGGGGGCGGCGGGGAGGGGGGGCGGGGGGGGGGGGGGAGGGAGTGGGGTGAGGGGGGAGGGGGGGGGGGGAGAGGGGGGGGGGGGAGGGGAGGGAGGAGGGGAGGGGGGGGGAGGGGGGGGAGCGGGAGGGGGGAAGGGGAGGGGGGGGGGGGGGGGGGGGGGGGAGAGGCGGGGGGAGGTGGGGAGGGGGGGGGGGAAGAGGGGGGGGAGAGGGAGGCTGGAGGGGGAGGGGGAGAGGGGGGGAGGGGAGGGGGGAGGGGGGAGGGGAGGGGGGGGGGGAGAGGCGGGAGGGGGGGGGGAGGGGGAGGGGAGGGGGAGGGGAGGGGGGGGAGGGGGGGGGGGGGGGGAGGGGGGGGAGGGGGGGGAGGGGGGGAGGGGGGAGGAGTGCGCGGGGGTGGGGGGGGGGGGGGGGGGGGGGGGAGGGGGGGTGGGGGGGGGAGAGAGAGGGAGGGGGGAGGGGGGGAGGGGGGGAGGGAAGAGGGGGGGAGGAGGGGGGGGAGGGGGGGGGAGGGGGGCGGGGAGCGGAGGGGAGAAGGGGAGGGGGGAGGGGGGGGAGGGAGAGGAAGGGGGGAAAGGGGGGGAGGGGGGGGGGGGAGGGGGGGGGGGCAGAGGGGGAGCGAGGCGGGGGAGTGGGGAGCGGGGCGAGGGAGAGAGGGGGCGAGGGGATAGGGGATGAAGGGGAGAAAGGGGGGAGGGGGGAGGGAGAGGGAGGGAGGGCGGGCGGGAGGGGGGGGGGAGGGAGGGAGAGGAGAGGGGGAGGAGAGAGAGAGAGAGCGCGCGGAGAGAGAGAACGGAGAGAGAGAGAGAAAGCCAAGAGCGAGATGAGAGAGAATATGAGAAGAACATGCCTTAATTTCGATGAAAAAGTTATAGAAAAAAAATCAAAACCAAACAGAACAGAAGAAAAATCTCCAAAAACAAAACACACAAACAT
>NC_134811.1:38808774-38813774 GCF_046742065.1 Oratosquilla oratoria
CAAAATTAACTCACACATACTACCCCATCCCCCACCCCCCCGCCCAATCCTCCTCATGCAGTCAAAACATCATCCATATACAACCATTCTCCACTCACCTCTGTCTTCCGTCCTCTCCCTTCCTTCCTCAACAGACATTCCCCTCTTCCCCAAAGCCCCCTTCACCCCATCCATCCACCTCATCCTAGGACGTCCCCTCATGTTCACTCCCTCCACATCTGCCTTCCATACCTCTTTTACTAGTCTTTCTTCACTCATTCTTTCCATGTGTCCAAACCATCCTAATATTCTTTCATCAACCCTATCTCCCAAATCCTTTTTCACCCCTGTTCTCCTCCTCACCTCCTCATTTCTCACTCTATCCAGCCTAGTAACCCCCACCATACTTCTCAGACACTTCATCTCAAACACATTCAAACTCCTTCTCTCTTCTTCTCTTATGTTCCACGTTTCTGCCCCATACAGTGCTGTTGGCACAATCACTCCTTCATACAGTCTCCTCTTCGCATCCATTCCCAAATGTCTATTCCTCATTACACTCTTTAAACCACCAAGGCATTTACTCGCTTCTCTCAATCTACATTCTACCTCCACCTTCACTCCACCTTTTCCTGCTACACTTGCACCCAAGTATCTAAAACTATCACTTCCTCCAGTCGCTCTCCCTTAATGTTCACTTCCAGTCTACTGCCATTTTCACCCCTTGTACATCTCATCACCTTACTTTTACCCACATTTATCTTTAGCTTTCTTCTATCACATACTCTCCCAAACTCTGCCACCAGCTTCCTCAATCCCTCCTCTGACCCTGCCACAAGCGCAGTGTCGTCCGCAAACAACAGCTGGCTCACCTCCCACTTTTCTCCATTTTCTTTAACCATCTCCAATCCCTGACTCACTACCTAGCATTCACCTCTCGCACCACCCCATCCATGTATAAGTTGAACAGCCAGGGCGACATAACGCATCCTTGACGAAGTCCACCTTTACTTCAAACCACTCACTCTCTCCATTTCTAATCCTAACACATGCTCTACTACTCTCATAAAAACTCTTGACAGCTCCCAAAAGCTTTCCTCCTATCCCATAAATCTGCATAACCTCCCACAGTGCCTTTCTGTCTACCCTATCATAAGCCTTTTCCAGATCCATAAAAGCCCAAAAAACATCCTTTCTCTTTCCTATAGCTTTCTCACATATCTGTCTTACCACAAAGATCTGATCTACACAACCTCTACCCGTCCTAAATCCACACTGTTCCTCACCAATTACTCCTTCTGTTCCTCTCCTAATCCTCTCAATTAAGATCCTCCCATAAGCCTTCCCTACTACACTCAACAGGCTAATCCCTCTGAAATTACTACATTCACACTTGTCCCCTTTTCCCTTGTAAAGAGGAACTATACAGGCACTACTCCAGTCCTCCGGTACTCTACCCTCTCTCCAGCAAACATTAAATAACCTCACTAACCAGTCCACCATCACTGAACCTCCCTTTTTCAGACATTCTGCATGACATCCATCCAGACCAGGTGCCTTACCTGCTTTCATCATCTTTACAACTGCCTTCACCTCATCCTTCCTTATTTCTCCTCCATTCTCCTCACTCATCACTCTCATTTTCTTCGCATTTCCCACTGCAGCTATCTTTCCTTCCCTATCCTCCTTCACATTCAGCAACTCCCTAAAATATTCTGCCCATCTTCCCCTCACTGCCGTCTCTTCCATTATCAACTCTCCATCTGTACCTTTTACCTTTTCTTCCCTACTTGATTCGCCTCCTCTTCCTCTCTTAATTTCTTTCCAAAACATCTTTTTA
The DNA here is from genome assembly GCF_046742065.1 of Oratosquilla oratoria. Lineage (NCBI taxonomy): Eukaryota > Metazoa > Arthropoda > Malacostraca > Stomatopoda > Squillidae > Oratosquilla > Oratosquilla oratoria. The sequence continues at coordinate 38,810,594 of NC_134811.1, forward strand.
TTACTTTCAAAATTTTCTGTCATACTCCTACCCCATTTCACATCTGCTCTCCTCTTTGCCTCCTTTACCTTTTGCTTTACTTCTCTTTTCTTTTCTTTGTACGTCTCATATGACTCCCCTGTCCTCTTTTGTAACCAATCTGTGAATGCTCGCTTCTTCTCTTCTACAACCTTCTTTGTTTCCTCATCCCACCATTTCACTACCCTTTCTTCTATTTCCTCTCTGTCCTTCTTGTTCCACACACCATCCTTGCACACTTTAAGACTCCCTCCTTGAACCATCCCCATTCCTCCTCCACCCCATCTCTGCTCTATCCTTTACTCCCTCCCACTCCTCCTTCAGCTTCTTTTCGTACTCCTTCTCCTTTTCCTTTTCATTCAAGGAGTTCACTCTAAGAACCTCCCTACCTTTTGTCCCTTTCCTCCTTCTCCATCTATCCTCCACTCTCAGCTTACCTTCCACCAAAAAATGATCTGATATTCCCCCACCCTCTCCCCTTAGCACATGTACATCCTTAACTCTTCCTATCATAATCCTATTTACCACTACATAATCCATTAGCGCTCTATCTACCACCCTTCCCTCCACCACCCTCTCCCATGTGTACTTATGCTTGACTTTCTTCCGAAACACTGTATTTGCTATCATCAACTCTCTTTCTAGACACATTTCCACTATCAACTCTCCACTACGATTCTTTCCTGGAACTCCACACTTCCCAACCACTCCATCGATTGGACCATTTCCCACCCTAGCATTAAGGTCTCCCAGTACTATTACATTGACATTTCTTCCTAAACCCTCTATGCACTCATTTAAATCTATCCAAAAGGCCTCCCTTTCTTCCATGCTCTTCTCACTGCCCGGCCCATATGCACTTACAAAGACCCACATCTCCTTTCCCAGTTTCACCTTCATCCACATTATCCTTGAGGAAACCTCCTTCCACTCCACTACCCCTTTACCTATCTTCTCACTTACTAGAATAGCCACCCCTTTCCTCCCTCGCCCTCTCTTCACTCCTGATAACCTCCCACTTACACTCCCAAACTTACACTCACCCTTCCCTTTCAACTTAGTTTCACTCAAAGCCAACACATCCAACTTTCTTCTCACAAACATACTACCTATCTCTTCCCTTTTACTCTCATCTGTACCACATCCACGCACATTAAAAGACCCAAACCTTAGGGTGCTGGCCCGAGGCCCTCCAGCACCCCTTATGCCTTTCCTTTTCTTTTTAGGAATCTGCCCCTTGGGGCTACAGGGAGAAGGATGCCTAGTCCCTCTCCCCGTCCCTTTCTTCTCGCCTCTTACGATCCAAGTGGGAAACTTGGTGGCAGTATTCTTTTCCCCCACCACAGGGAGGTAATTAAGGCAGGCAGATTATTTTATGGAATTGCTAAATGTGTAGAAGGAGAGAGAGGGAAAGGTAGCTGCAGTGGGTGAAGTTAAGAAAATTACATATGTTGTATATATATATATATATATATTCGTAAATAGCTGGAGTCCAGGAACCATTATTATGGGAGAAAGCATACGCTGGACTCGACGTTCGTCAATTTATTCCGACGTTTCGAACCCTGTCCGGGGTATTACCCTGAAGACGAACCCCGGACAGGGTTCGAAACGTCGGAATAAATTGACGAACGTCGAGTCCAGCGTATGCTTTCTCCCATAATATATATATATATATATATACATATATATATATATATATATATATATATATATATATATATATATATATATATATACATTAGAAGTGTATATATATATATATATATATATATATATATATATACATACTTTTAATGTATGAATACATACATGCATACATATATATATATATATATATATATATATATATATATATATATATATTCACACACACTGAATGGTCCCCCAATGCAGATCTTAATCTTTTTTCAACCACATTAACTTTTTACTTTTAATTCCATGTCATCACGAAGGAGACTGACAATGTGCTCTTCGGAGACATAAACGGAAACTGATACGAAGCGAAGCCAAGGGCTCGAACCTCAGCTTAGACGTATCAAAGTAACAGTGACTAACCACTGCGCCATACATATATATATACATGAATATGACAAAAATTGTATGCGAAGAAATATGTTTTGGAGGTAATTAAGGCAGGCAGATTATTTTATGGAATTGCTAAATGTGTAGAAGGAGAGAGAGGGAAAGGTAGCTGCAGTGGGTGAAGTTAAGAAAATTACATATGTTGTATATATATATATATATATATATATATATATATATATATATATATATATGTGTGTGTAGTGGAGAATTGATGGTGGAAATGTGTCTAGAAAGAGAGTTGATGATAGCAAATACAGTGTTTTGGAAGAAAGTCAAGCATAAGTACACATGGGAGAGGGTGGTGGATGGAAAGGTGGTAGATAGAGCGTTGATGGATTATGTAGTGGTAAATAGGATTATGAGAGGAAGAGTTAAGGATGTAAGTTGAGAGTGGAGGATAAATGGAGAAAGGGGAAAGGGACAAAAGGTAGGGAGGTGCTTAGGGAGAACTCTTTAAATGAAAAGGAAAAGGAGAAGGAGTACAAGAAGAAGCTGAAGGAGGAGTGGGAGGGAGTGAAGGATAGAGTAGAGCTAGGTGTGGAGGAGGAATGGGGGATGGTTCAAGGAGGGAGTCACAAAGTGTGCAAGGATGGTGTGTGGAACAAGAAGGACAGGAGGAAATAGAAGGAAGGGTAGTGAATGGTGGGATGAGGAAACAAAGAAGGTTGTAGAAGAGAAGAAGCGAGCTTTCACAGATTGGTTACAAAATAGGACGAGGGAGTCATATGAGAGGTACAAAGAAAAGAAAAGAGAAGTAAAGCAAAAGGTAAAGGAGGTAGAGAGGAGAGCAGATGTGAAATGGGGTAGGAGTATGACAGAAAATTTTGAAAGTAATAAAAAGATGTTTTGGAAATAAATTAAAACAGGAAGAGGAGGCGAAGGAAGTAGAGAAGAAAAGGTAAAAGGTGCACATGTAGAGATGATAATGGAAGAGAAAGCAGTAGTGGGGAAGATGGGCAGAATATTTTAGGGAGTTGCTAAATGTGAAGGAGGATAAGGAGGGAAAGATAGTTGCAGTGGGGAATGCTAAGAAAATGACCGTGATGAGAGAGGAAAATGGAGGAGAAATAAGGAA
>NC_134811.1:38823774-38833774 GCF_046742065.1 Oratosquilla oratoria
AAGAGGAGGTAGTATGAAGAAGTGATTGTGCCAACAGCACTGTACGGGGTAGAAACATGGATCATAAGACAGGAAGAGAGAAGGAGTTATGATGTGTTTGAGATGAAGAGCCTGAAAAGTATGATAGGGGTTATTAGGTTGGCTAGAGTGAGAAATTAGGAAGTGAGGAGGAGAACAGGGGTGGAAAGGGAGTTGGGAGATAAGGTTGATGAAAAAGTATTGGTATGGTTTGGACACATGGAAAGAATGAGTGAAGAAAGACTAGGAAAAGAATTGTGGAAGGCAGAGGTGGAAGGAGTGAACATAAGGGTTCCACCTAGGATGAGATGGGTGGATGAGGTAAAAGGGGCACTGGGAAAGAGGGGGATGTACATTGAGGAAGGACGGGAGAGGACAACAGACAGGGATGAATGGAGAATGGTTGTGTATGGATGCTGCTATGATACATGAGAGGGAGTGGGTGGGGGATTGAGGATGAGGTAGTATTTATAAGAAATAAATTGACCCAGCTCGAAGGGATTTCTCCCCCATCTTCTCTGTTTCTGCATGAGGGGAAGGAGAGGGGGGTCACCGATTTAATGAAGTGGCCTTGCTGTGGATGTGCTGTCTTTGCGACACTGCTTCTGACCCGGATGCCAATATATGAAGGAGGGAAGAGGGTAGAGGGAAGTGGAGTGTGTGGGAGAAGGGATGGATGAGTGTTTTTTTTTTTTTTTTACTACTCCCCTTGTAAGGGGGAAAAAGCCTTTGGTATATGTATGTATCTTTTGAAATATGTATGTATCCTTTGATAAACCGTCTGTAAAAGCCTGGGAGACCAATAAAGGATCGGATGTGATCAGGAGAGGTAGGGCGTGGAAACTATGTATGCCTTGACCTTGTCCTGCGAGGTTAAAATGCGTTGTGAGTTAAGGACGTGCCCTAGGAAGCTCATATTCTTCTGAAGAAAGAAACACTTCTTAAGCTTCGGTTTAAGACCTACCTTTGCTAGCCGGGATAGGACAGTTTCAAGCGCGTGTAAGTTATCACTGATAGATTTGGAGGCTATGATAATGTCATCTATGTACATGAATACTGAGTGTCCTATGATCCATTCTAATACTGTGTGCATGTGACGAGTAAAGACAGAGGGTGCTAAAACAAGTTCCATGGGAAGGCGTTTGAATTGATAGTGTCCATTGTTTGTGCTAAGAAACCTGTAAGAGGTCTAGACTGTGCATCAAGGGGGGTTTGGAAATAACCCGACATGAAGTCGAGAGTTGTATAGACTATTGTTTTCACCGATGGAGTGTAAAATGTTGTGTAGATGAGAGAGTGGATGTCTTTCTGGTATAATGAGTTTGTTGAGTTCTCTGAAATTAACAACTTGATGGAATGAACCGTCGTGTTTAGGAACAATGAAAAGAGGAGATTCCATTCCGACAGGCTGGGCTCTATAATACTCTGCTTGATCATATTCGTGATGAGATCGTCTATAATGTTTCGTTTACTGTGTGGTAATCTGTATGCAGGAGTGTACAGTGGTTTTGCGTTTTCCCGAAGGGGTATATGGTGTTCAATGAGGTTTGTGAGTCAAAGAGGTTCACCTGGTAACGCAATTCCATGTCTGAATTTGTGAGAGTAAATATGCTTGAGCATCATGGAAATCTACGGAATAGAAATGAGATGCTTGAATGGTCTCCTGTGTGTTGAGCACGTTGGAGGTAACTGTGCATATTTGAAAAAGATTTTCGTTTTCCAATATTTGTATACGTGATGGGTATACAAGGAAATCACAAATGTTGGTGCCAGTGGTAAGACTGGTAGGAGCATTTGTATTGTTTGCAATCAATATGCACGTATGGTCTTTCTTAGAAGTGATGCTGATGGCGGAAAGGAGGGATATACCATTTATGAGGCATGCCTCTGGGATTCAAAGTACATCGGTATCTGAGGCTTGAAAAACACGTATGTATACCTTGGTGTACTCGTGAAAGAACAGTTTTTTTTTTTGGGGGGGGGGCTGATGATAACTGCATGAGTGGGTATGAAAGTAGATGCAACTTGAGAGACAGAGGCAGATTGTAGGTTGAACTGGTGCATGAGATGTAGAGTATCTGTGTCAGACGCTGATTTGTTTTCGGTGCGCAAAGTGTACTTTGTGTTTCGTCTAGCCGACTTTGACATGTGAGCTGCGTTCTTACGTCTGTTGCGTGTGTGATGTGTGTCACTCGGTGTGGGCATGTTAGGAGAAGTGGAGTGCTGTGGTGGAACATGGGTGTGTGAGCACGTGTCTGTTTGCTTTGTGTCTGCCTGCTCTAGCTTGGCCACGTGTGTTTTATTGACAGTTGGTGTGTTTGGGGGATTCAAAGCAGGAATGAAATAGTTGGCATATAGGATGCCGTGCTGGACAGGATATATGACAATGTCGTTCTGCTGCATCCAGGTCAAGCCTATGAAGATGTCGGTGGGCAAATAGACATCAGCTATGTAGACCGTAAGTGGGATGTGTAGGCATTGAGCGTGGAAGGAAATGTCTAATGAGAATTTACCAAGGATAGGAAGGGGTACACCATCGATGTTAGATAAGTGAATATCAGGGGGCTCTAGGAGCGTGACTCTCTTAGTTTTCAAACGGGGGTTGTTGAAGGTGAATGTGGACATTATGTTCAATGGGGAGCCAGTGTCTAAGATATGGTTAATTATTTGTTGTGTCCAGTAGCCTTGAAAATCACGGAAGGTGAGGATTTGCCTGTGTTGGTCATGGTAAGTACGGGGAGAGTGTGTGAGCCAAAGTCCTTGTATAGTTGAGCTTGTGTGTGGGTGCTTGTGTTATTCCTGTTTTTTCAGTAATGCTGAAGTGATATGGTGTGCTTTCCTGGTAGGGGAGCGTTGTGGTGAAACATGTTTCCGCTGAATTTGCGCTTGGAGAACGCGACAATGTTCTTTGGTGTGGTAGCATGCACCGTGGTAATCGCAGTGACGGGTTGGCTGTGTTGGGTATCTGGACCGCGTTCATGCACTGAGAGCATTAAAACACTATGGAAACACTTGGTGAACGTAAGGTGAATTGTATCTACTTATCAAAGTTGAAACTGTAGAGCTTGGTTTGCGAAGCAATGGTGCTGAGGGCGGTGATGGGGAGGGAGACGCAGCTGATGGAGCTGTGAACAAAAGAAATAGTAGGAATATGTGTACCCAAATAAAGCGAGAAAAATTACAGTATGGAAAGAGATTTGATATATATGGAGGACTCGTAGGAGTGCTACCTCCTTGGATTATTGGCGGGTCGGAGAGTTGGATTGGCGTAGGTGGAGCGTAGCAGGTGGGTCGAGGAAAATGACGGCGTCCTTTGTTGTGCAGTTCTGTCCGAGAGCGCTGGACTGTTGGGCGCAGAGGCAGGGATGGTCCTGGGAGTTGTGTTGGTCATCGGCTGCTGGTTCGCTGTTGCTGGGCGAGTTGAGCGATTCTGTCCGACGGCCGTGCTGCTGGGGGTTAAGACTGAGCTGAATGTAGCTTTTGATTAGTGCAGTGATGTCCGTTACTCGCCTTGGGAAGGTCCTGGGCTGCACTGGAGTGTTCGGCGACATGGCAGAGGGGTTTTGTCCCGTAGTAGACGCTGGGTTGAGTTCGAAGCAAAGTGGATGGGCTTCTTTCTCGTTGCAGGAGTGAGGGCTTCTCTCGTAGTAGGCACTGGGTTGATATAAGTCGCAGTTCCACCTCTCACGCTACTCGGGAATATTGGTTGTAAAATGTTGACTGACTTGTTCTTCGGATCCCAGTGCTGCCTCCAGAAAAAATGTTGGTTGAATTTGGTGAATTACAAAAAAAAAAAAAAAAAAAAAAAAAAAAAACGGAGATAGTTCTTTGCTTTATTGATGCAGTTTGGTACAAGCAAGTACCCGTCTTTATAGGCTGTGTCCAGTTTTCCAAGTCTGTTCACAGGCCAGATGACTGGGTCTTATATAGGGGGAACTCGAATGAATTACCAAAAAGTAATTATGTACAAAGTTTGAATTACAAGGAGCCATTTGGGCTGACTAGAGTTGATCTAAGGTTCAAATATTGTTAATTAATTACATTTTCAATCCTTAATTTACATATTTACAATCTATGTCCTAGTGGACATAGAACCATAGGAGAAAATAAATGAGCAATACTGATGTCTTGTAGTATCATGCTTCGACCGTTGGAGTCAAAACGGGTAACGTGGGCTTGCTGGTGACTCCGGAGATATTTGTCTTGACCCTGCCCGACCTGAGAGATGAGGTCTTGAGCGGGCTCATTATCACGAAACTCTTCATGTGTGCATGCGTCCGTGTGCACTAGTGCTAGCTGATATGTATGCAGACCGTTGATATGCAATGCGTCCAATATATATATATATATATATATATATATATATATATACATATATATATATATATATTCAACCATATTAATTTCATACCATCACGATCGAGATTGACAAGGAGCTCGACGGAAACATATACAAAACCTGATACGTAGTCAAGCCAAGGACTCGAACCAGCTGAGACACAATAAGACAACAGTGACTTAAACCATTGCGCTATCAAGAGAGATATAAGTTGAGCACAGTTTCTTATGTGTGTATGCTCGAGTTACATATACACGAATTTTATGCTCAACCCATCCCCGCTATGATAGTGCAATGCTTCGACCTAATTTGTAACCAATCTATGAAAGCCTGCTTATTCTCTTCTACACCCTTCTTTGCTTCCTCATCCCCCTACTCACTAACCTTCCCTCCATTTCTTCTCATTCTCCTTGTTTCACACATCATCTTTGCACGCCTTATGACTCCCTCCTTGAACCATCCCCATTCCTCCTCCACTCCTAGATCTACTCTATACTTCACTCCCTCCCACTCATCTCTCAGCTCCTTCTTATACTCCTTCTTTTCTTTCTCGTTTAAGCAGCTCACTCTAAGTGCCTTCCTATCTTCTGACCTTTTCCTCTTTCTCCACCTATCCTCCACTCTCAACAAAGAATTATCTGACATTCCCCCACTCTTTCCCCTTACAACATGTACATCCTTAAATCTTCCTATTACACTCCTGGTTACCACTATATAGTCCATTAACACTCTATCTACCATCCTTCCATCCACCACCCTCTCCCATGTGTACTTATCCTTGATTTTCTTTCTAAACACCGTATTTGCTGTCTTCAACTCTCTTTCGAGACACATCTCCACCATCAACTCTCCACTACGATTTTTACCTGGAACTCCATATTTCCCGATCACTCCATCTATTGGTTAATTTCCTACCCTAGCATTAAGGTCTCCCAATACAACTACATTGACATTTTTCCGTGATCCCTCTATGCACCCATTTAAATCCATCTAAAAAGCCTCCCTTTCCTCTACACTCTTCTCACTACCAGGTCCATATGCACTTACAAAAACCCACATCTCCCTTCCCAGATTCACCTTCATCCACATTAACCTTGAAGAAACCTCCTTCCACTCCACTACACGTTTACCTATTGCCACCCCTTCTCTCCCTCGTCCTCTCTTCACTCCTGAGAACCTCCCAACTACACACCCAAACTCACACTCGCCCCTCCCTTTCAACTTAGTTTCACTCAATGCCAACACATTCATCTTTCTTCTCACAAACATACTGCCTATCCCTTCCCTTTTACTCTCATCTGTACCACATCCACTCACATTAAAAGACCCAATCCTTAGGACACTGATTGGAAAACTCCTAGACCCTCTTATGCCTTTACTTTTTTAGGAATGTCCCCTGTAGGGCTACAGGTAGCAGGATTCTTAATTCTATCCCCGTCCCGTTTTTTGTCGCCTCGTATGACTCAAATGAAAAGAATTGGTGGCAGCATCCTTTTCCCCCACCACAGGGTAGGCGAAAAAAGAAATGAAAATTTCAGAGAAATGGTACAGGACAGTAACAAAGGGTTAGGGGATAGCATAACGAAGGGACAGTCGCAGTATAATAAGTGTCATAATTTCTCTACGTACAGAGACTTTTTCTATCACAGGCAAATTGATGTGTGGCTCTGGTCCGTAGGAACGCCCCATATAGACCCTAAAGTAGTAACTGCATGCTACTTTACTACAATAACAGGCAGCCAATATATATATATGTATATTCATATGTATATATGTATATATATATATATGTATATTCATATGTATATGTGTATGTATATATATATGTATATATATACATATATATATATATATATATATATATATATATATATACTGTATATATATATTTATATTCATATGTATATGTGCATGTATATATATATATATATATATATGTATATATATACATGTATATTCATATGTATATGTGTATGTATATATACATACATATATATATATATATATATATATATATATATATATATTTGAACAGATATTTCAGACAAATAATTTGGATGATGGAGAACATAAACACAGGCGAAAGCACGGAATCCTAATCACTTCTACGTTTAGTTCACCTATGAACTTCTTCAGAGAATGTACAGAAATCTGTGATAGATGCTTAAGTATGAAACTTGGTTATTTTGTCGGATGCTTGGCAAAAGTTGTTTTTATTTTTCAGGCGTGTTCTAGAATTGAAATACTGGTTTGTCTGGCTAGATTGATAAATCATTTATGATGGTTTGAAGAATTCTCTGTTGAAATATATGCTGCTTCTACAGTCCTTCTGGTGAATCTATCATAACCTTTATGCAGCACTTTGACTTCTTCCCAGTTTGGTAAGCGGTCGAAATTTCCGCATGAACTACTAAAGAATTAGATGTCAAATGTTTTTTAATTTCGTTTTTATGTTGATAAATTCTTTTGTCCAGTCCTCTTGTTGGTTTACCATAGTATACCATTGTGCAACCATTGCATGGGATTTTGTACGCGATATCGTTTTCGGCATTGGCTCTCTTTTCCTAAGTCTTTATCAAATCACCTATCCTCTTATTGGTTACTTTAGCTATGTTCATACCCGTTTATTGTCAGATATCTGTCTTTGCAGGTGAGGTTTCTGAGTTTGGTACTGATACAATATTGGCAATAATTTTATAATTTCTCCCTTACTTTCCACGAAATAGTTATGGTTTTTTTTTATCTCCTTATCAATCCCTTTGGGTAAGCAAGTTTGTCGAAAGCTTTCATAATGTAATAAAATTCTTCCTTGAAATATCATTCGTTACAGATCCGTAGTGGACTGAGAAAAAAGCCTATCGCTATACCACTTTTTGTCCTATCATTATGTGCGGAGAAGTGATGTGCTAAAACGTCTTTGTTTTCTTCCTGTATACTGAGAATGTCTCATTATTTTCCTACTCCGTACTAGAAGGATCGCAAAAGCAGCATATATTTCAACAGATAGTTCTTCAAACCATCGAGGAGGATTTATTAATTTAGCAAGACAAACCAGCATTTCAATTCTAGAACACGACAGAAAAATAAAAGCGACCTTTCCCAAGCATCTGAGGAGATAACTGAGTTTGGTACATAAGCTTATATCACATTTTTCTGAACACTCTCCAAAGAAGTTCCTACGTAAACGAAACGTAAAAGTGATCAGGAATCCATGCTTTCCCTTCTGTTCTCCATCATATAAATCATATATATATATATATATATATATATATATATATATATATGTATACATATATATATATATATACATATATATATATATATATACATATATATATATATATATATATATATATATATATATGTTTCCTACTCCGCTTACGTCATATGTATATATATATATATATATATATATATATATATATATATACATATCCATATATACATATATATGCATGTTTGTATATATATATATATATATATATATATATATATATGTATACATATACATATATAGAATGTCGGTCCTCCTCGAGATTAATCGGTCGCCTGGAATGTATTGCCCAAGGTATTGAAGAGTGCGGCCAAAACAGTGAGGTGGTGCACCATCCTGTTTAAACATAAATGTGTTCATGTCAAAACACATTTTCCTCTTTAATGCCAGAATGAAGCGTCTCCGGAGTATTTCGATGTATCGGTCTGCATTCACTGTCACCCGATGACTCATCATTAAAAAAAAAAAAAAAAAAGGTATGGACTAGAAATACTATTCTTTCCATGTGCACACCATACCATCGTTTTTTCTACACTCAGAGGTTTTTCAACATGTACATGAAGTTGTTCACTGGCCCAAAACCTGGAGTTTTGCTTATTCACATGCCCACTCAAATGGAAGCGCACCTCATCGCAAAAGTTGAGCGTCGTCCTCAATACGCTCGCTTATCATGTGGCCAAACTCGTAGCGTTCGGTCTTGTTTGCTTGGTTTTGCTCTTGAAGAATCTGCACTTTGTAGGGGAACAGTTTCAAAACACTGTGGATAATTCGGCACACAGATCTCCTGGAAATACCCTCTTGTTGTGACAGCCGTCTGGTGGACATGTGGTTTGACTGTTCCATGTGGTCCCTGACGTCTTGAATATGAGCCGGTGTCCTCGCTGAGAGCTTCGTGCCACAATGACCGTTGTTATTGTAAACCACACTTCCACTGTTTCGAAACTTTTCTACCAAACATGTGATACCATGGCGATGGGATTTTTCTTCCTAGGATATTCGTGTCGATAGTGCCTCTGAACAAGTGTAGGTAACTTTGTTGCAAAATTCAGTTCCACAATCTTTGTTTTCTATTCCACCGAAAACTGCTCGTAGTGGTCCATCTTCGTATCAAATAAAACTTACATGTCTGCCAGGTAACTAAACTGAAGAAGAAAAATAAACACTTATTTCATTAGAAAATTAAGTCTTTACTTTTGTCACTCTCTCTCTCTCTCTCTCTCTCTCTCTCTCTCTCTCTCTCTATATATATATATATATATATATATATATATATATATATATATATATATACATCTACACTGAATGGTTCCCAGCGATCAATTGATATTATTCAACCACAAACAACTTTTAATTCCATGCCATCGCAATCGAGACTGAAGAATCGCTCGATGGAGACATTTTTTTGGAAATTGAAACGTGGACGAGCCGAGGATTCGAACCCAGCTAACCCGTAACAAAGTTACAGTGACTTAAACCAATGCGCTATCAAGAGAGATATAAGTTGAGTACGATTTTCTTATATTTGTATGCTCGAATTACATACATCTACACGAAATATCGCGTTCAACCCACCTCCGCTATGATATTGCATTTAGCTAGTATGTGCACGAGGGATAGATTATACATCTACACTGAATGGTTCCCAGCGATCAATTGATATTATTCAACCACAAACAACTTTTAATTCCATGCCATCGCAATCGAGACTGAAGAATCGCTCGATGGAGACATTTTGTTGGAAATTGAAACGTGGACGAGCCGAGGATTCGAACCCAGCTAACCCGTAACCATTCAGTGTAGATGTATAATCTATCCCACGTGCACATACTAGCTAAATGCAATATCATAGCGGAGGTGGGTTGAACGCGATATTTCGTGTAGATGTATGTAATTCGAGCATACAAATATAAGAAAATCGTACTCAACTTATATCTCTCTTGATAGCGCATTGGTTTAAGTCACTGTAACTTTGTTACGGGTTAGCTGGGTTCGAATCCTCGGCTCGTCCACGTTTCAATTTCCAACAAAATGTCTCCATCGAGCGATTCTTCAGTCTCGATTGCGATGGCATGGAATTAAAAGTTGTTTGTGGTTGAATAATATATATATATATATATATATATATATATATATATATATACATATATATATATTTTTTTTCTATTGAATATCACAGCATACTCAGCGTTCGTGATCTTTTTCTTAACACTTTCAATTCTTCTAATTATTCTCTTCTTAGAACTTGGTAAATGATAAATGATATTTCCGATTGTGGAAATGAAAACTAGAACTTTACGACGTTTTGCCTATACCTTAGGCATCTTCTGGTAAATTTTATTGTCTAAAGATACATACATGCTTATAAATAC
>NC_134811.1:38843774-38846274 GCF_046742065.1 Oratosquilla oratoria
ATATACATATACATATGAATATACATATACATGTATATATACATATACATATACATATACATATACATATACATATACATATACATATACATATACATATACATATACATATACTGTTAAAATCGACAGCGTTAGTGAGGTTGTTGATCTTCTTGTGAGTATTCTCCAGTTTTCTAACCAATATTCTTCCATTTAGAGGGTGGGCATATACCAAGTTGCCAAAATGATTCATTTATTTCAACGTTTCGTCTAACAAAGAGACATCTTCAGGAAATTCTGTAACATAGATAATAATGACGTACAGAAATATAGAAAACAACATGTAAATCTAACCAATTATACAAATATAGAAGCAAATATCAATAAATGCGCAAATTCACATAAAATAAACACTATACATGGGCTGATGGGGACCGTTACTTACAATAGTTAAAGGTCTGATGAAATGACGAAGAAAACCCTTCGCTTGGTGACATATATATGCACCTAGCCGGCTTGGGTGGTGGTGGAGGGCGGGAGAGGGGGCGGGGGTGGTATCTCATTAATACGAGAAGACGAGGGTTGGGGGGGGGGTTGGGGGGTTTGGGGGTTGGGGGGTCGGTTGGGGGGAGGATGGAAGGAGTGGGTAGGAGGAGGTGGAGGGGGGGGGTTTCGGAGAGAGGTCATGCTAGGTAGTAGCTTGGTGCTGCTATACAAAGCGATGACAGAAGTCATGTTGCATTGGATATTAATGATAGGACTACATTCTCTGATAAACATAGCTTCTAGAAGCTTAAGTTTACGTACATCCCTATTACTTGCTATAATCCTAGTGTTTGAAACTAGGTATTCTCGGGTGGCTGTTAGGTTATGGTATTTCTTTAAGTGATGTTTTATAGCCCCATTTTGTAAATGCATAGTAATTCTCCTACTGAGACTACATCTAGTAAAACCAATATATGCTGTATGACGGGCTACACAGTTCCCGGTGCTACAGGTGAATTCATAAACACAATTAGTTTTAGACATAGTCTCAGTATTACTATTTAAGTTATTAGTAATAACCAATGAACTAGCTTTAGGGTTGGAGTAGTATACAACCACCCGGATTTCCTTATCTTTAGATACCGGATGACAGTTCTTAGTGATGATGTCTTTAATTATTTTTTCATCTTTCTTGTAACCCTTGTTGAAGATGTTATGGTAGTATATATCAATGAATTGGGGCTTAGGGGATGTTTGTGGGGAAAGGTGGTCACACAACATTTTATTACAAATTACATCAAATGTTGTGTGACCACCTTTCCCCACAAACATCCCCTAAGCCCCAATTCATTGATATATACTACCATAACATCTTCAACAAGGGTTACAAGAAAGATGAAAAAATAATTAAAGACATCATCACTAAGAACTGTCATCCGGTATCTAAAGATAAGGAAATCCGGGTGGTTGTATACTACTCCAACCCTAAAGCTAGTTCATTGGTTATTACTAATAACTTAAATAGTAATACTGAGACTATGTCTAAAACTAATTGTGTTTATGAATTCACCTGTAGCACCGGGAACTGTGTAGCCCGTCATACAGCATATATTGGTTTTACTAGATATAGTCTCAGTAGGAGAATTACTATGCATTTACAAAATGGGGCTATAAAACATCACTTAAAGAAATACCATAACCTAACAGCCACCCGAGAATACCTAGTTTCAAACACTAGGATTATAGCAAGTAATAGGGATGTACGTAAACTTAAGCTTCTAGAAGCTATGTTTATCAGAGAATGTAGTCCTATCATTAATATCCAATGCAACATGACTTCTGCCATCGCTTTGTATAGCAGCACCAAGCTACTACCTAGCATGACCTCTCTCCGAAACCCCCCCCCTCCACCTCCTCCTACCCACTCCTTCCATCCTCCCCCCAACCGACCCCGCAACCCCCAAACCCCCCAACCCCTCCCCCAACCCTCGTCTTCTCGTATTAATGAGATACCACCCCCGCCCCCTCTCCCGCCCTCCACCACCACCCAAGCCGGCTAGGTGCATATATATGTCACCAAGCGAAGGGTTTTCTTCGTCATTTCATCAGACCTTTAACTATTGTAAGTAACGGTCCCCATCAGCCCATGTATAGTGTTTATTTTATGTGAATTTGCGCATTTATTGATATTTGCTTCTATGTTTGTATAATTGGTTAGATTTACATGTTGTTTTCTATATACGTCATTATTATCTATGTTACAGAATTTCCTGAAGATGTCTCTTTGTTAGACGAAGCGTTGAAATAAATGAATCATTTTGGCAACTTGGTATATGCCCACCCTCTAAATGGAAGAATATTGGTTAGAAAACTGGAGAATACTCACAAGAAGATCAACAACCTCACTAACGCTGTCGATTTTAACAATGCATGCATATACATATACATATACATATACATATACATATGAATATACATATACATATACATATACATATACATATACATATACATATACATATACATATACATATAC
>NC_134811.1:38851274-38856274 GCF_046742065.1 Oratosquilla oratoria
AACCTAATTTGATGTGAAGAGGAGGAAAGATGATCTTATCTCAGTTTACAATTGGGTCTTGTATGATATTTGGCATGCCTGCTTCAAGGGTGTCACGAATAGGCCAGTCCTTCTGGACCCAATGTCTGTCTCGTGCTCGGCTGTCCCACATACAGAGGAAACATGGAAACTTGGTGAAACCTTTCTGTTGTCCAAGAAGAAAGTTGACCATCTTTAAGTCTACACAAATTATCCAATTGTGCTCATGATACTTTAATAAGTCCATGTCCATTCTCATATCATCATAGTCTTCCCGCAAATGCACTGAGTGACCGACAGGTACTGCTCCATAAACATTGCCATTATGTAAAAGAACACACTTTAGACTGCGTTTTGAACTGTCTAAAAAGAGTCTCAATTCAGCAGGACTATAGTAAGGTACACCCAGTTCTTTGAGAAGCCCTGGGATGTCATGGCAGTAAACAAACTGTCTGTCTTTTGAAAAGAAGGTCACAAAAAGCTGGTCACGCTTTCTGAAATATGATACTTTAACAGAGTGATCAACAAGATTTCTGCCTTGTAATCTTGATGCCAAAAGCTCTGCTGCTTTCTTTGAAAGACCTAAATCCCGCACTAAATCATTCAGTTCAGCCTGGGGAAGAGGCTTAGGGACGGGGAAAGGTTCAGTGTCTGAAGAACAGTCCTCCGATTGTGAACACTTTTCTGACAATTCACTGTCACAACTGTCTTGCTGGCTTGTATCATGTCCAATGTCTTTATCGTCCAATGAAGGCAAGCCTTTGAAAACTGGAACAGGTACTTCTTCAGAGTGCGGAACAGGCCGAATAGCTGAGGGAATGTTCGGATACGTAATCTTATGTCGGTTTTTCTTCCCAACACCCGTTGTGTTTACCATGCAGAAATAACAGTCAGTTACATGGTTGGTGGGTTCGCGCCAAATCATTGGAACTCCAAAAAGGCAGACCTTTGCGTTTTCCTTTGGTCCAGTCTCGAAGCATTTCCTCACAATTGTGGCACACAACATGAGGAGCCCATTGCTTGTCTTGATCACCAAGATGAACTTCAAAATATGCCTTGTAGGCACGCTTGACGAACGAGGATATGTTACGTCTCTGACGATTGAGTGTGTAGCATCCACATATGTAGGAGAAGGCATCAGGCTTGTTTCTGCAATGATGTCTCATTCTGGAAGCCATGTTTGAACTGAAACAAAAAAAGAATTATCAAAATATTAGAAGCTATCTATATATATGGACGTTAAAATGCTTATACATGGTTTACGCAAGTTCACATATGTACAATTTCATTAACCTCAAATTGCATACAAACTAGAGCTTGTAGAGAAAAACTAATTTCAGATTTGAAATCAGCGCCTAAAACTCTTTCAAAATCCGTTAAAATATCCAATGCAACTCAAAGTTACTGAAAAAGTGTTCCCCTGTGTTATCCAAGTCATAGCAGTCCGTAAAAAGAAAAGTCTTCAATTTCTTCTTAAATGTAGCCACATTTTGTTCCATTTTGATCCTCTGTGGGAGTTGATTATAGAGCCGCGGAGCACTTCTACTGAAAGCTCTACGACCAGCTTCTCTTTGGTACCGCAGTTCATCAAGTCTATGCACTTCAACACTGTGTCTTAAGGTAATTGTTGTGTCAACTTCAAACTTCTTCAACATGTCACTCATGTATAGCGGTTTACCAAATTTCAATGCATGATATACCATGACACATTGCTTATAAATAATTCTAGCATTAACCGGTAACCAGTGCAATTTTATCAGTGCTGGAGTGATTCTTTCACGCCATGATTGTCCAGTAATCAGCCTAGCAGATCTATTCATTATCAATCGTAGCTTTTTTAGCAAATAGTTCGGAAGGCCATAATATAATGAATTACAATAGTCCAGCTTGCTTAGGACATGATTATGAACAAGCATTTTTATTGTCTTTTCATCAAGATACTTCTTTACAAAAGAAATATTCCGTAAGTGGTAACCCGCAATTCTCAGTCTGGCTTTTAAAGGATAAACCACTGTTCAGTAACACTCCCATACACTATCACTCATTGGCAATTCTATTTCATTAATGCATAAGTCGCGAACATTTAGTCTCTCAGAATCAAGTAGCCTGCCAACCTCCAAACATTCTGTTTTATTTGTATTCAATTTCAATTGTCGTGAACTCATCCATTTACCAATATCCAACATAATATCTGATAACTTAGCCTCCACACTCCGCACATTGTTCAAAGACATATAAAATTGAGTGTCGTCTGCAAATAGTTTGAATGTAACCCCATGTTTTCTCAGTACGTTTGCCAAATTAGCAGTATATATACAGAACAGTATTGGCCCCAATACACTCCCCTGCGGTACTCCTCTTTTCAGCTATTTCATATTCCTTGCTTCAATGTATTCACTTCTAGTTTCATTAGACCTGTGTCCACGCCAACGTCCCTCTTTTTTCCTTTTGTCGATTTTAGCCCGATGCATTTCACCATTATACTAAGGTGCATTGTGTTTAACAATAATTTATTTCTCAACAATCGGACAGATCTCTTCATACTTCTCACTTGTAACAGTATTATAAATTCATAAAAACATGTAACACATTCTCGCTTCTCTATAGATCTATGCACACAGGCTTCATGGCGTTTCGAAGTCACATCTTCAAATATGGAAGCTAATAAAGCAGTGGGATCCAAGTTCCTCTTTGATCTAAATTTTATTCTTCTTTTCTGTTTTTGTACTTTTGTGTATGGCATCATAAAAGCTACCATCTTGTTCACTGGTGAAAGATTGCACTCACTCTCTACTCTCAAATTATGAATAAGATCACGTGACCTATCTGCAAACACCAAGTCTATTGTATACCCTCTTAGCGAAGTAGGTTTGTCAACCATATTAATAAGATTAAAAGTTTCCATTGTATCAATGAACTGCGGGATATATCGCTCCTCTATGTCCTCAACCCACAAGTTAGTCACCACAGACAAACATTAGCACTCACCATATCAATCGTCTCCAAATATGTTCTGAATTCGTCTATGAACTAATTCACACTGGTAATCGGTGGTCTGTACACAACCACAAAGGTTATCTTGCAGCCACCAATTTCACTCTCTACTTGCAGTAGTTTGAAAGCTTCACGATTTGCAACATTGCATCGCTTTATTTTCTTAAAGGAATTAGTGAGAAAAAGATCCACACCACCCCCACACCTATTTTGTCTCGCACTGTGTACAAAAGTATGTGAAACCGGTGTCATCTCCTTAATAACTGCACTGTCTCAAGTTATCAGTTATAGCAAGTCTCAGTTATAGCAAATATATCTAAGTATTCATCTTTAATCATATCATGAATATCTAATGTTTTATTCCTCACTGACTGAAGGTTTAAAAGTCTACATTTAACACTCGAGGAGTTAATTGGGGTATCCATGATCAGTATTTTCTTTAATACTCAGCGGTTCATCGGCAAAAATAGGGCATAGATTATGGGTTACCCAGTGGTCGACCTCTTGCTTATTTATCCTTACACAATTTACACATTTTTTGGTTGCTTCTGTACATTCCTTTCCCTTGTGATTACCACCACATTTATAGTAGATAGGTGCGTCCCCCTTATGTTTGGCCGGACAATCAGACCGCACATGACCGAACTTCAGACAGTGACAACACAACAAAGCATATCTGTCCCTCACACCGTATATTCCCTAACGCAGTTTCAATTGATCACCATTTCTATGAAAGAGTTCTCTAACTTATGGGTCACACACACACACACACACACACACACACACACACACACACACACACACACACACACACACACACACACACACACACACACACACACACACACACACACACACACACACACACACACACACACACACACACACACACACACACACACACACACACACACACACACACACTTTCGTCGGATGGACGGCGAGAATTGGAGTTCCAAAGAAAAAGCTAAATCTACGCGGATATCAACGTCAAGCAAGTACCTCATTGTATTTATAGGGAAGGGGAAAGCTCGTGGTGTAGGAGGAAGGTGATAAAAAAGAAAAAGGGGAGGGACTACTGAGGGAAATGGAAGGAAATGAGGAAGGGGAGGACTTGGTCCAGGAAGCCAGGCGTCTTGTAAATAAACGAAGGACTGAGGATTTTGAAGAAGGGATTAACAAAAATGTAAATATTAGAAATATAGATAAGAGCAGCACAATGGAAGGGGAAGATAATAATTTCCAGGGATTTAATGAGGAGGGGGGATACCAACCTCCCCCGATTATCAAGACTAGAGGGAAAAAAAAAATGACCGAACATTGGGAGAATAGGTTCGGTAACATAGCAAAGAGTGCGCAGAGAGTTGAAAAATTTGAAGAACTAGAGAAGGTGAACAAAACCTTAACTAAAGAAATAGAAGTATTAAAAAGACAGTTAAAAGAAGTAAAAGAGGAGAATGAGGAATTAAAGAGGAATAATAATCAAACAGCAAATGAAAGAACGAACTGAAGACTCAGTTATTAAAGTGATGAGACAGAAGGAGAATATAGTAAGAGACTTGGCAGATAAAAAGAAATGTATAATTGTATTAGGAATGGAAGAGAAATATAGCCTAAATAGAATCAAAAGAATCAATGAGGAAAAAGAAAAAGTAAGCAGTTTACTAGAATTAGTTCAGGAAGATGAACCTGAAATCATGAAACAAATTGAAGAGATATATAGACTCGGAAAGTATAGTACAGATAAGACTAGACCAATTAAGATTAAATTCAGGTCACAAACGACGGCAGATAATATCGTAGCAAAAACAGGGAAACTAGCACCAAGTGAACAATATGAAAAGGTGTGGATAAAAAGAGAAATGAATAGAGAGGAAAGAGATGAGGAAAAAAAGAAAAGATATGAAGCTAAGGAAAAAAAAAAGAAAACAGGACAGCGTCAGAAAAAGAGAAATTCTATTGGAGAGTAGTGAATATGAAAGTAAGGA
>NC_134811.1:38863774-38866274 GCF_046742065.1 Oratosquilla oratoria
TTGCCTAAACTATATTCCAATACTTCCCCCCCCTACTCCCACGTAATCTACCCGAAAAAACCCTATAGGATGCCTACTTCTCGCTCAAGGGATTCAGCAAGGAGCCGAAATCCCTTGGGCGACAAGTGCACCCTGTCCCTTGTGTATAGGTGATTTTTACCATAAAAGCGGCCCCAGTTGTCGACAAATGCCCATCCATTGGCCTTGCAATATTTTGCCAACCTGCAATTCATTGCAATATACCTGGAATGCCACATGCCTCCAACTCT
Source organism: Oratosquilla oratoria (assembly GCF_046742065.1). Classification (NCBI taxonomy): domain Eukaryota; kingdom Metazoa; phylum Arthropoda; class Malacostraca; order Stomatopoda; family Squillidae; genus Oratosquilla; species Oratosquilla oratoria. Next base: position 38,864,044 of record NC_134811.1, read on the forward strand.
ACGCCTCGGAAGGATTCCACAGACAACATATATATATGTATATATATATATATATATATATATATATATATATATATATATATATGTATATATGTATATATATATATATGTATATATGCATATATATATATGCATATATATATATTATATATATATATATATATATATATATATTCAAGCAATCACATCACCGTGATACAAAAATGCAAATTAACCACAGGAGAAAGGAAACTTGTAGACAGTAAGTACTTTGGTATATTACATCTTCAGACTAAATGACCCAATGGTCACCGAGATCTTTCCGCCAGATTGAGCCTTATGTGTTGGTCAAGTCGATAGGGGTAAGGTCATCCCCCCTCCTCACATTGTATTGTCTCCCTCCTTCTCCCTCTACGGTTGCCACCTGATACTTACATTTAAACTCAACTCTGTATCTCTGTCATTTAATCTGAAGATGTAATATACGAAAGTACTTACTGTCTACAAGTTTCCCTTCTCCTGTGGTTAATTTGCATACATATATATATATATATATATATATATATATACATATATATATATATATATATATATATATATACATACATGGATTCATAAATACATATATATATATATATATATATATATATATATATATATATATATATATATGTCGGTGGTAAATATCATATATATTCCCATCGCTTCTTTTCCTCTCTCGTCCATCCCACTCTCTGTCCCCTATCCCATCCTTTTTTTTTTTTTTTTTTTTACATCCTCTCATTTATCTACTTAAGTCTCCTTTATTTAATGTGTTATCACTTGTCGCTCTTCCTACCTATCCCTGGTCTTCCCATCTTGAACTCCTCCTTTGTTCTCTACCACGTTTTCTCTTTCCGGGATGCCTCTTTCACGTCGGCGGACACTGGGAAGTGACTCTGCAAGGGAGGAGAGGCGAGAAGGAAAGGCAACTGTTGCTTCTACGACTTTTTGTACGTCGATTTTAAGAAAGACTTCCTCCACCTCTTTTTTTTTTCTCATGCTGTTCCTCCTACTACATTTCCTTCTTCATTTTCTCATTCACTTCCTAACGCTCATCCTCATTTTTTCAATCTTCTCCTCTTTCTAATTCCTCTTCTTTCTCCTCCTCCTCCTCCTCATTCTCTTGCCCCTTGTACTTACTGCTATTCTTCCTTCTTCACTTCCACCTCCTTCTTTTCCTCTGCATCCTCTTCTTCTTCTTCTCCTTCTCTTTTTGCTTGTATTCTACCTTCTTTACCTAAACCTATTTTTTCCACCTTTTCCTCCCCTTTTCACTGTATTCTTAATATATTTATATCCTTTTATTCCTCCCTCTCTCTATTCCTTCCTTTATAATTTCCTCCCTTTCATTATCTTCCTCCTCTCCTCTCTTCACTTTTATCGCCTCTTTCCTCTCATCTTTTACATATCTTTTTATTTTTTCTTCCAATATACCTTCCTTTCCTTTTTTTTTTTTTTATTCTTCATCTCTTCCTTCTTTCTTCTCTTTCACTTTTTTTTTTGTCGGCATACTTTTTTCTCTACTTTCTGTTCAGTGACCACCTTGTCCTGTTACTTATTATATTTCCCTCTCTCTCTTTTTCCCTCATTTTTCCGTTTTCGCAATCTTCCCCTTTGCTCCTACGTTTTCCCTTCCTTTTATCTTTTATTCCTCTTTACACTCCTTTACTTATTTTAATTGTATTCTTTACGTTCCTCCACTTTTTTTTCTTTTAGTTTATCTTCTTTCTCATATTCACCCTCGCATTTTTATCCTCATTGTCACTCCTCCTACCTCTCGACGCATTTGTTATTTCTTTTTCTACTCTTTATGTTCCTCGGCTTTTTTCTTTACTTCTTTTTTTCTCCTTTACCTTCTCGTTTCTTTTATTCTCCCCTCATATTATTTTCCTTACTTTTATTCCTCCTGTCTTGGCTTGCTCGTTATTTCCTTTTTCTATTCTTTACGTTCCTCCACTTCTTTCACTTTCCCGACTTCCTTTCTTCTTCCTTTAACTTCGGCTCGACTCGTCTCATTGCATTTTACTTCGGTAACCTATACTTAATCACTCTTTTTTTCTGCTTCCTCCAGCTCGTATTTTCTTTCAATGAACGTTGCGTACGAGCTGGGACTCGCTGATGAATTCCGAGCCCCGACTGAGGCCTTCCGAAGTTGCCGAACCATTTTTGTTTTGGCTCGGGAAGCCTCGATTCAATTTGGCCTTCCGGTT
>NC_134811.1:38871274-38891274 GCF_046742065.1 Oratosquilla oratoria
GATCCATACAAAATATCAATTGGTAAGACATTTCTTTTCAAAATATTTTTAAACTTTAATTATCTGTTGTCAAAACTCCTAATATACGATAAAAATACTTGTCGTTTTGGAAGAATGTTCACAACCTCAAATGTTGAAAAACATATATAATTTTTATCTTTACTTGTTCTTATATATTCTTGATGTGGTATGAGTATTATATATATTTAATTGTATTCCATATGCAATAGTCCATTATAGAAGCACCATCCCTTTTTTAAGTTTCGATAATCGTAATTTCCCTGTTTGTAATAATAATCTAATCCATTCAGATATTGCTCATACATATCACCGTGCAAAACAAATATTTGCAACAAGTAGAGCGTATAATTAGCATCCTTGTAATGAGAAGTGAGCTGAGCTTTGCTGTCAAACAGCCACAAACAGACTATATTTGTTTAGTTCGGAGTCTTTATTTTTCACATGGATAGAGATGTTTGTTTGAAGTTGATGGGTTAGGGTTTTAAATGATAATTTGGATTCCAGAGTAATTCGACCAGTTGGTGAAGGGAGATACTATGATAGTTTCATGTTCCCTTTCACCGAGGTCCTAAAGACAGTGATTCTTGAAGATCATTCATGGTTCTCTGGAGTGTCGAAGAGTGTCCAACTAAAAATAAATTTATATAGTGTTAGTTGGTGGTTATTCGAAGATTATATTCTGTGCTTAAGTGGCCATTAGGAAAATACAGAACAGCAGTACATAAATACGGGACGCATGAGGAAAAAGATAACACCTGCTTTAAGTGTTTATTCCAGGCGACTTCTAACACAAAAGCCTTCAACTGGCTAGTTTTGAAGTGGCCATCCAGAAGATATAGAACAGCAATACATAACATACGAGGTGCATGACAGAATTGAAAACACCTGTATTAGGCGTTTATTCCTGGTAACTTCTAACAAGAAAGTCTTTCTTCCTAGTGACTTCAGACACACATGATAAGGACTTTCCTTTGATTTCATCCAATCGAAATCTCCTTATTGGGAAATGATATTTTGAACACCGTCGACATTTGTTAAGAAAATTACGTGACTACTGTCTCTAAGCTGGCGTTAACGTATTCAAAAGGTATTTGTTTCCTTTGTATTGAATGCGATAAGTTTCTCATTTCATTTCTTTCTGTGAAAACAAGGTAAATCGTCTTTATCTTTGAAATATTTTGCAAATAATCTTATCTGTTAGATAAAACCTCCATCGGATTACATTGTATAGTTGACAAAAAGCTTCTTACTTCCACAAGGGTTACAAAATAATAAATTTAATAAATTTGATCGTGAAGTCGCATAATATATTTATCATGGCTATCTTATTCAACTAAAAAAAAGAAAATCCTTAAGTTATGCAAAACAAAACATTAGGTTTTTTATGTACATTATACATATTAAAGTTAAGCCTTACATACACTAAATGTTAGTGAACTTTAAAGTGTAAGGATTCTCTTAAAGATAAAAACGTGGATATGGAAATGAATGTATACTCTGCATATCATAGAATGATCAACCCTTTAGATTTAAAAGGCTTTCCTTTTCCAAAAACCGTTTCGTGGCTGATAAATTGGCAACTTTGAGTTTGAAGGTAAGCCTTTGCTGATTTAGAATGAAAGGCTTCAATCACCTGGATAAAACTGTCGAATGGAAGCCAGAACAAACGATAAGAATCAGTCAGACGTAACAGTGAGAGATAAATGTGGAGGCATATACTGAGTTTTTTTTTTTTTTTTTCTCAGAGAAATAAAGTTTGGTCCATCCTCAGAAAATTTTGAAAGTCATAACCTCTAAAGATAATTTAAATCCTTATGAAGAACAGACTACATGTGTTATGCAATTGAAAACATAGAGACTACTTACATACTAAGTCTCAACATTCTCTAGTGTTTGGAGAAAAATCTCCACTAAAAAAAAAAAAAAAAAAAAAAAAAAATGCTGATAGTTTTTACCTTCTCATATCCCTTCATTCTGCTGCTGCCCCCATTAAAAAAACTCTTTGTCATTCCTATGATTTCACCTTTTCGGTGCAATACTGTTTTCAATCATAAGCCTTGTTTATTGCTGACAAAAGACTTAATAGAACTTAGTCGTCTGGTCTTTGTCACGATGAATATATTCGGATTGTTACGGTACTGAATTGATTAACGAATCATCAACTCATCACAGTCGATGGTATTACATTATACACATGAAATAACTTACATAATATAATAAAATTAATGATAATAAAGTCTCTCTATTGTGTGGCACTTACATCAAACGTAATCACAATACACAGTAGGGTATTGCCTATTTTTACCTAAGAAAATGAAAAAGGAAACTCGTATATATAATATGCATAATTTAATTAAGATTCCTATTTAATAACAGCTATATAGAGATAAAAAAACTCGTCTCAATAATTACTCATTAAAGTTTTTTTGAAATATACCTGCTTGAGAGAAGGAGTTTGAATGTGTTTAAGATGAGGTGTCTGAGAAGTATGGTGGGGGTTACTAGGCTAGATAGAGTGAGAAATGAGGAGGTGAGGAGGAGAACAGGGGTGAAAAAGGATTTGGGAGATAGGGTTGATGAAAGAATATTAGGATGGTTTGGACACATGGAAAGAATGAGTGAAGAAAGACTAGTAAAAGAGGTATGGAAGGCAGATGTGGAGGGAGTGAACATGAGGGGACGTCCTAGGATGAGGTGGATGGATGGGGTGAAGGGGGCTTTGGGGAAGAGGGGAATGTCTGTTGAGGAAGGAAGGGAGAGGACGGAAGACAGAAGTGAGTGGAGAATGGTTGTATATGGATGATGTTGTGACTGCATGAGGAGGAATGGGCGGGGAAGTGGGGGGTGGGGTAGTATGTGTGAGTAAATTTTGACGCAGCCCGAAGGGATTTCTCCCCGTCCTCGCCTTATATGCAAAGGGGGACGGAGAGGGGGGGTCGCCGATTAAATGAAGCGGCCTCGCTGTGGATGTACTGTGTCTTGCGACACTGCTTCTGACCCAGGGCGGTGGGCAGGGTGCAGGGATGACCCGTCATCCAGGAGGTGCTCAGATGAGAGGAAGGGTAGGAGGGGTGTGGAGTGTATTTAGGGATGAAATGGGTGGGAGTGTTTTTATGCCTTTCCCTTTTTGGCTACCTCCCTTGGAAGGGGGAAAAAGCCTTGGTATATGTATGTATGTATGTACTAATATAAAAATTATACTACGAGTATATTATATATTATGTATAATCTCTACATATTATATATGATATATCATATATAGTATATTATATATTATATATTATGTTTATATATTATATGTAGTATATTATATATTATATATTATGTAACATATATTATATATTGTATATTATACATTATATATTATATATTATATATTATATATATATTATATATTATATATTATATATTATATATTATATATTATATATTATATATTATATATTATATATTATATATTATATATTATATATTGTATAATATATATTATATATTACATATCATTATATATTATAAATCATATATCATATATTACATATTATATATTATATATTACATATATACTATATATTATATATCATATATATATTATATATTACGTATTATGTATTATGTATTATATATTATACATTATATATGATATATGATATGTCATATATATTATATATTATATATTATATATACATATCATATATTATATATATATATTATATATTTAATATAATATATCATATATTATATATTGTGTATTGTATATTACATATTTTATATATATTATATATTATATATTATATATTACATATTATATATTATACATCATATATTATATATTATATAATATATAACATATATTTTATGTCATATGTTATATATTATATATTATATATAACATTATAAATTATATATTATATATCATATATTATATATTATATATTATATATATATATAATATATTATAAATTATAAATTATATATTACACATCATATATTACATATTTTATATTATATATTGTAAAATATATATTATATATTATGTATTATATATTATATATTATATATTATGTATTATATATTATATATTATATATTATATATTATATATATTATATATATTGTATATTATATATTATATATTATATATTATATATTATATATTATATATTATATATTATGTATTATATATTAGATACTATATATCATATATTATGTTTTATATATTACATATTATATATACATATTACATATTACATAATATATATCAAATGTTATAAGTTACATATTATGAATTATATATTACATGTTACATATCATATATAATATAATATATATTAAATATTACAGATTACATATTACATATTACATATTATATATTATATATTATATATTATATATTATATATTATATATTATATATTATATATATTATACATTATATATATCATACATTATAAATTATACATTATACATTATACATTATATATTATATATTATATTATATATTATATATTATATATTATGTATTATAAATTATGTATTATATATTATATATTATATATTACACATTATATATTATATATTATAAATTATATATTACAATTTATATGTTACATATTATATAATATATTTTATGTATTATATATTATATATCATATATTATATATTATATATTACATATTATATATTATATATTATATATTATATATTATGCATTACATATTATATATTTTATATTATAAATCATATATTACATATTATATATTATATATTATATAATATAAATTATACATTATATATTATACATTATATATATCATACATTATAAATTATACATTATATAATATATATTATATATTATGTATCATATATTTTATATTACATATTACATATTACATACTATATATTATATACTAATGATATATTATATATTATATATTATATATTATATATTATATATTATATATTATATATATTATATATTATATATTATTTATGATATATTATATATGATATATGATATATTATATATTATATATTATATATAATATATTATATATTATATATTATATATTATGTATAATATATTATATATTATATATTATGTATTATATATTATATATTATATATTACATATTATATATTATATATATTATATATTATGTATTATATATCATATATTACATAATATATATTATATATTATATATTATACATTATATGTTATATGATATATATCATATATTATATATTATATATTATATATTATATATTATATATTATATATTGTATATGATATATTTTGTATTATATATTATATATTATATATTATACATTATATATTATATATAATATAATATATATTATATATTATATATTACATATTATATATTATATATTATATACTATATATTATATGTTATATAATATATTATATATTATATATCATACAGTATATATTATATGTTATATGTTATATATTATATATTACATATTGTATATTATATATTGTATATTATATATTAAATATTATATATTATATATTATATGTTATATATTACATACTATATATCATATATTATACATTATATAATATATATTATATATTATGTATTATATATTGTATATTATATATCATATATTATATATCATATATCATATATCATATATATTATATATTATATATTATATATTATATATTATATATTATATATTATATATTATATTGTATATTATATTATATATTGTATATTATGTATTATATATTGTATATTATATATTATACATTTATATTATATATTATATATTATATATTATATAATACATATATTATATATTATATGTTATGTATTATATGTTATATGTTATATATTATATATTATATATTACTTATATTATATATTATATATTATATATTATATACTATATATTATATATTATATATATAATATATTATATATTATATATTATGTACTATATATCATATAGTATATACTATATATTATATATTATATATTATATATTATATGTAATATGATATATATCATATATTATATACTATATATTATATATTTCATATTATATATCATATATTATATATTATATATTATATATTATATATATTATATTGTATATGAAATATTTTATATTATATATTATATATTACATATTATATATTATATATTACATATTATATATCATATATTATACATTATATATTATATATTATGTTATATAATATATATAATATATTATATATTATACATTATATATTATATGTTATATGCTATATATTATATATTATATATTGTATATTATATATTTGATATTATATATTATATATTATATATTATATATTATATATTTTTTATATTAAGTATTATATGATATATATTATAAATGATATATTATATATTTTGTATTATATATTAAATATTATATATTATATATATTCGATATTCTATATTCTATATTATATATCATATATTATATATTATATATCATATGTTATGTATTATAATATTATGTTATATGTTATATGTTATATTTTACATATTATATATTATATATTATATATTCTATATTATATACTATATATTATATATTACATATTATATATTATATATTATATGTTATATATTATGTATTATGTTATATATTATATATTATATGTTATATATTATGTATTATGTTATATATTATATATTGTATATTATGTATTATGTATTATATATTATATATTCTATATCATATACTTTTTGTTATATATTATATATTACATATATATTATTGTATATTATATATTATATATTATGTTATATATTATACATTATATATTATATATATATATTATATATTATATATATATTATATATTATATATTATATATTATATATTTTATATTAGATATCATATATTATATATTGTATATTATATATTATATATTGTATATTATATATTATATTTTATATATATTATATATTACATATTATATAGTATATATCATATATTGTATATTATATATTATATGTTATATATTATATATTATATGTATTATATATCATTTATCTTATATTATATATTATATTTTATATATTATATATTATATATTGTATATTATATATTATATATCATATATTATATATCATATATTATATATTATATATTATATATTATATATCATATATTATAAATTATATATTATATATTATATTATATATTATATATTATATATTATATTATATATTATATGTTATATATTATATATCATATATTATATATTATATATTATATATAATATATATTATATATTATATATAGAATATATTATATATTATATATTATATGTTATATATTATATATTATATATCATATATTACATATTATATGTTATATATTATATATTATATTTCATATATTACATAGCATATATTACATATTACTTATTACATGGTATATATTATATATTACATTTTATGTATTATATATTATATATTACATTTTATGTATTATATATTATATATTATATAATATATATTATATATTATAATTATATAATATATTTTATATATTAGATATTATATGTTATAAATTAAATATTACATATTATATATTATATATTAAATATTATATATTATATATTATATATTATATTATATATTATATATTATACATTGTATATTATATATTATATATTTTATATTATATATTATATATTATATATTACATATTATATATTATGTGTTATATATTATATAATATATATTATATATTATATATTATATAGTATGTGTTATTTATTATATATTATATATTATATATTATATATCATATATTATATATTGTACATTATATATTATGTATTATATATCATATATTATACATTATATGTTATATGTCGTATATTATATGTTATATATTATATATTATGTATTATATATTATATATTATATATTATATATTATATATTATATATCATATATTATATAATATATATTATATATTATATATTATATATTATATATTATATATTATATATTATATATTGTATATTGTATATTATATATTATATATTATACATCATATTTTACATATTATATATACTACACATTATATATTTTATACATATTGTATATTGTATATTGTATACTATATATATTATATATTATATATCATATATTATATATTATATGTTACATATGATATATTATATATTATATATTATATATTATATATTATGTATTATATATTACATATATATTATATATTATGAATTATATATTATATATTATATATTGTATATTATATATTATGTATTATGTATTATGTATTATATATTATATTATATATATTATATATTATATATTGTATATCATACAGTATATATTATATGTTATATGTTATATATTATATTATATATTGTATATTATATATTGTATATTTTTATATTAAATATTATACATTATATATTATGTATTATATGTTATATATTATGTATTGTACATTATATATTATATATTATATATTATATATTATATATCATATATTATGTATTATATATTATATAATATCTATTATATATTATACATTATATATTATATATTATACATTATATATTATATATTTTATAATATATATTATATATTATGTATTATTAATCATATATAATATATCATATATTGCATTTTATATACTCGTATTTTATACTATGTATCATATATTATATATTATGGCGGGGTGGGTGGGGGGTGAGGTTGTATGTGTAAGCAAAGTTTGACGCAGACCAAAAGGATTTCTCTCCGTCCTCTCCTTCTATGCAAGGGGGGACGGAGAGGGGGGTCGCCGATTTAAAGAAGCGGCCTTGCTGTGCATGTGCTGTGTCTTGTGACGCTGCTTCTAACCCAGGTCAGTGGGCAAGGTGCAGGGATGACCCGTCATCCTGGAGGTGCTCATATAAGAGGGAGGGTGGGAGGGTGTGGAGTGTATTCAGAGATAAAATGGGTGGGAATGATTTTATGTCTTTCCCTCGTTGGGTACCTTCATTGTAAGGAGGAAAAACCCTTAGTATATGTATGTATGTATATTATATATCATATATTATATATTATATATCATATATTATATATTATATATTATATATTATATATTATATATTACATATTATATTATATATTATATATTATATATTATATATTATATATTATATATTATATATTATTTATTATATATTATTTATTATATATTATTTATTATATATTATTTATTATATATTATTTATTATATATTATTTATTATATATTATATATTATTATATATAATATATATTATATATTATATATTATATATTATATATTGTACATTATGTATTATGTATAATATATCATATATTATATATATTGGTTGTTATATATTATATATTATATATTTCATATTATATATTATATATTATACATTATATATCATATATTATATATTATATATCATATATTATATCATATATTATATATTATATATTATATATTACATATATATTATATACTATATATTATATATTATATATTACATATTATGTATTATATATTATATAACATATATTATAATATATATTATATATTATATATTATATATTATATATTGTATATTGTATATTATATATTAAATATTATATTTTAAATATTATATATCATATATTAAATATATTATATATTATATATCATATGTTATATATTATATATTATATATCATATATTACATATTATATGTTATATATTATATATTATATTACATATATTATATATCATATATTATATATTATTTATTATATATTATATATTACATATTACATTTTATATATTATATATTATATATTATATATTATATATTATATATTATATATTATAATTATATAATATGTTTTATATATTATATATTATATGTTATAAGTTAAATATTATATATTATATATTATATATTATATATTATATATTATATATTATATATCATATTTTATATATTACATATGATATATTATGTGTTATATATTATATAATATATATTATATATTATATATTATATATTATATATTATATATTATATATTATATATTATATATTATATAGTATGTGTTATTTATTATATATTATATATTATATATTATATATTATATATCATATATTATATATTGTACATTATATATTATGTATTATATATTATATATTATATGTTATATATCGTATATTATATATTATATATTATATATTATATATTATATATTACATATTATATATTATATATTATATATTATATATTATATGTTATATATTATATACTATATACTATATATTATATATTATATCATGTATTATATATTATATATTATACATTATATATTATATATTATATATTACATATTAAATATATTATATATTATATATTATGAATTATATATTATATATCATATATTGTATATTATATATCATATATTATGTATTATGTATTATGTATTATATATTATATTATATATATTATATATTATATATTATATATTATATGTTATATATTATATATTATATATTATATATTATATATTATACATTATATATTATATATTATACATTATATATTATATATTATATATTATGTATTATTCATCATATATAATATATCATATATTGCATTTTATATACTCGTATTATATACTATGTATCATATATTATATATCATGGCGGGGTGGGTGGGGGGTGAGGTTGTATGTGTAAGCAAAGGTTGACGCAGACCAAAAGGATTTCTCCCCGTCCTCTCCTTTTATGCAAGGGGGGACGGAGAGGGGCGTCGCTGATTTAATGAAGCGGCCTTGCTGTGGATGTGCTGTGTCTTGTGACGCTGCTTCTAACCCAGGTCAGTGGGCAAGGTGCAGGGAGGACCCGTCATCCAGGAGGTGCTCAAATAAGAGGGAAGGTGGGAGGGTGTGGAGTGTATTCAGGGATGAAATGGGTGGGAATGATTTTATGCCTTTCCCTCGTTGGGTACCTCCATTGTAAGGAGGAAAAACCCTTAGTATATGTATGTATGTATCATATATTATATATCATATATCATATATTATATACTATATATTATATATTATATATTATATATTATACATTATATATTATATATTATATATTATATATTATATGTTATATATTATATACTATATATTATGTATTATATATTATATATTATATATTACATGCTATATAATATATAATATATATTATATATTATCTATTATAGATTATATATTATGTATTATATATCATATATTATATATATGTTATATATTGGTTGTTATATATTATATATTATATATTTTATATTATATATTATATATTATATATTATATATTATATATTATATATTATAAATTATATATTATATATTATATATTATATATATTATATATTATAATTATATATCATATATTGTATATTGTATATTATATATTATATATTATATATTATATATTATATATTGTAAATTATAAGTTATTATATATTATGTATTATATATTGTATATTGTATACTATATATTAAATATTATATTTTAAATATTATATATTATGTATTACATATTATACATTATAAATTATATATTATATATTATATACTATATATTATATATTATATAAAATATATTATATATTATATATTATATATTATATATTTTATATTATATATTATATATTATATGTTATATATTATATATTATCATATATTATATATTACATATTGTAAATTATATATTATATATTACATATTATATATTATATATTATGTATTATTTACTATATATTATATATTATATATTGTATATTATATATTATATATAAAGTATTATATATTATATATTATATATTATATATTATATATTATGTATTATATATCAAATATAATATATCATATGTTATATTTTATATATTATATATTATATATTATGGTGGGATGTGTGGGGGGTGAGGTTGTATGTGTAAGCAAAGGATGACGCAGACGAAAAGGATTTCTCCCCGTCCTCTCCTTCTATGCAAAGGGGGACGGAGAGGGGGGTCGCCGATTTAATGAAGCGGCCTTGCTGTGGATATGCTTTGTCTTGCGACACTGCTTCTAACCCAGGTCAGTGGGCAAGGTGCAGAGATGACCCGTCATCCAGGAGGTCCTCAGATATGAGAGAGGGTGGGAGGGGTGTGGAGTGTATTCAGGGATGAAATGGGTGGGAATGATTTTATGCCTTTCCCTTTTTGGGTACCTCCATTGTAAGGGGGAAAAAGCCTAAGTATATGTATGTATGTATATTATATATTATATATCATGTATTATATATTATATATTATATATTAGATATAATATATTATATATTATATATTATATATTATATATTATATATTATATATTATATATTATATATATTATATATATATATTGTATATTGTATATTATATATTAAATATTAAATATTATATTTTAAATATTATATATTATGTATTACATATTATACATTATAAATTATATATTATATATTATATATTATATATTATATATTATATAAAATATATTATATATTATATATTATATATTATATATTTTATATTATATATTATATATTATATATTATATATTATATATTATATATTATATATTATATATTATATATTGTAAATTATATATTATATATTACATATTATATATTATATATTATGTATTATTTACTATATATTATATATTATATATTGTATATTATATATATATTATATATTAAGTATTATATATTATATATTATATATTATATATTATATATTATGTATTATATATCAAATATGATATATCATATGTTATATTTTATATATTATATATTATATATTATGGTGGGATGTGTGGGGGGTGAGGTTGTATGTGTAAGCAAAGGATGACGCAGACGAAAAGGATTTCTCCCCGTCCTCTCCTTCTATGCAAAGGGGGACGGAGAGGGGGGTCGCCGATTTAATGAAGCGGCCTTGCTGTGGATATGCTTTGTCTTGCGACACTGCTTCTAACCCAGGTCAGTGGGCAAGGTGCAGAGATGACCCGTCATCCAGGAGGTCCTCAGATATGAGAGAGGGTGGGAGGGGTGTGGAGTGTATTCAGGGATGAAATGGGTGGGAATGATTTTATGCCTTTCCCTTTTTGGGTACCTCCATTGTAAGGGGGAAAAAGCCTAAGTATATGTATGTATGTATATTATATATTATATATCATGTATTATATATTATATATTATATAATATGTATTATGTATTATATATTATATATCATATATCATATATGATATATCATATATGATATATGATATATTATATATTATATATTATATATTATATATTATATATTATATATTATATATTATATATTATATATTATATATTATATATTATATATTATATACTATATATGTCGTGTCCGCATAGCTACCTACGGAGTGCCGACGGGTTCCCTGTAGGTTGCTGGTTGGGCTTCCTCATTGATGGGAGTGAAACTTCAGGCTGTAGCTGGATATTGATGGAGGGTTGATCCAGACGAATAAAAAATTGATTCAGCCATCCTTAATCTCCTTCTGAACAAGACAGAAGGAGATTAAGGATGGCTGAATAAATTTTTATTCGTCTGGATCAACCCTCCATCAATATCCAGCTACAGCCTGAAGTTTCACTCCCATCAATGAGGAAGCCCAACCAGCAACCTACAGGGAACCCGTCGGCACTCCGTGGGTAGCTATGCGGACACGACATCTCCCCCGCCACACGACATCTCCCCCGCCACACCTCGTATGACTTCCTGTCCCAGTGTTTCTTCGCGGGTACAAAATCTCCCTCGCCACACCTCGTATGTCATTCCTGTTTTCACAGTGTATATTGTAACTCCTGAAGATGACCTCTGATTGGGTCGAAAGACGTCTAGAGTAAACACCATGTACCTTGGAGATTCTATCAATACCCTGACCTCCAACCTCCGCTCTCTCATTCGAAATATCGAGAGTACTTCTTACAAGTTGAACAATGCTACTACTGCTGTAGACTTCAACAAAGCCTGTATTCAAAATGGCCTCCTTCCAATATATATATATATATATATATATATATATATATATATATATATACATATATATATATATGTATATATGCATATATGTATATGTATATATGTATATATGTATATGTATATATATATATGTATATATATATATGTATATGTATATGTATCACTAAGATGATTCAAACTTACATTCCTTTTAAGGACAGACGTCCCCCAAATCAGGCTCGCCCAAAGTGGCTCGACAAAGAAACTGAAAAAAAGTATTGCTAAAAAGAGACAGGCTTATAAGAAATATAAGTGCTCGGGTGCATCTAATGACTATGAAAGTTATGTATCAATACAGAGAGATTTAAAAAAGACAATAAGAAAAAGAAAACGACAATACGAAATGAACATCGCTGATAAATCCAAAGAGAATCCCAAAGAATCCTATAGTTACATTAGAGATAAAAAGGTTGTTAGGAATCACATTGGTCCACTATTATCTGCTGACGATCAACTTGAATATTCAAATGAAGGAATGTGCAATATCTTAAACAATTATTTTGGCTCGGTATTCGTAAATGAAACACCTCAAAGTGAATTCCATACTGAAACCTGTGAAAAGTCTAGGGTAAACTTACTACGGTAAATATAACAGAAGAAAAAATTAAAAGGTGTATAGACAAACTCAAAGTTAATAAAACACCAGGGCCTGATGGTTGGCATCCAAGAATCTTAAAGGAAATGAAAAATGAGATTGTTGTTCTATTATAAATTATTTTCAAGAAATTCATCATATCCGGAGATGTCCCAAGAGAATGGAAGCTAGCTAACGTTACTCCCATATTCAAAAAAGGTGACAAAAAGAAACCAAATAAATATAGGCCTATAAGTTTGACTTCAATCGTAGGAAAAATAATGGAAACTATCATCAGAGATGCTATCGAACATCATTTAGAAAGTAACCGTTTGATAAATGAGAGCCAGCATGGTTTCAGAAGGTAACGTTCTTGCGTGACTAACTTACTCGAATTCTACAATACAGTTATCTCGAATTATGACAAAAGAAACAATATAGATTTAATATATCTAGACTTTGCAAAAGCTTTTGATACCGTTCCACACGAAAGACTACTTACTAAATTAGCTTTACACGGAATAAGTGGTAGCCTATTAGGTTGGACTAGTAATTGGTTGAATGGTCGAAAACAGAGAGTTGTTTTAAATGGACAAACTTCTAGATGGAAAAATGTTACAAGTGGAGTTCCTCAGGGTTCCGTTCTTGGGCCACTTCTATTCATAGTATATATAAATGATATAGACCATGGACTGAAATCTACTGTTTCCAAATTTGCTGATGATACTAATCCCTGCGGAGTGGCAAATGATCACTCAAACCAATTAGATATTCAAGAAGATTTAGATAAATTATAGCAATGGTCTGAAAAGTGGCTAATGAAATTTAACACAAGTAAATGCAAGGTAATGCACATAGGTAAAAATAACAGTAAGTACGATTATAAGTTATTTGGACAGTCGTTAACATAAGTGGATAGTGAAAAAGATCTCGGCGTAATTATCAGTAACGACCTCAAATCAACCAAGCAGTGTATTTCAGCCTCTGAGAAAACAATTAAGATTCTGGGACTGATTGCGCGATCTTTTGATTTCAAAAGTCCATCACTCATTAACAAGCTATATAAATCGTTAGTTCGTCCACATTTGGAATATGCTGTTTCCGTATGGTCACCGAATCTCATTAAAGACATTGACAGACTGGAAAAAGTACAACGGCGAGCCACAAAACTGATTCCAAATATAAAAAATAGATCATACGAAAATCGACTAAAACACATGAATCTGTTTTCCCTAAAAATGCGTAGACTCAGAAGTAACTTGATACAGGTCTTTAAGATTTTAAAGGGAATTGACAACATCAAAAGTGACCAAATTTTCACATTGAATGAAAATCAGACAAGAAACAATGGTCTCAAGCTGGCCGGAAATAGATTCAATTTGGAAGTGGGTAGAAACAACTTTGCCAACCGTGTAGTTAATGAATGGAATAAACTTCCTGCACAAGTAGTGCAATGTAGTTCAGTTCGAAGCTTTAAGAATCATTTAGATAAATACCTAAGTAAGATGCTGTAATGATTATAATTTCTTTTATATTATTTGTTTTTGTTTTGTTATAATTTGTCTGTCTGATTTCATTTATTATTAGTTATATGTCAATCTATTATTATTTGCTATTCACCTATTTGTGTTATTTAACTATACCTATGCATTTATTTATGTATTTTATTTTTTATTTACATTATTATAGTTTTTTATTTATTATTTTATTATTAATATTATTGTTTTTTCACATCCGACCTATATATGGATCAAAAGGTCTCCTGTCGGCATGCTCCGCCTTTGTAATCCTTTGTAATATATATATATATATATATATATATATATATATATATATATATATATATATCGGGATAAATTTGACACTTTTTCGGAAAGAAAAGTGAAACGTCATATCGTGGCAAAAAGTTTATGCATTCTCAAAATTCAAAGTGCATCTCATAGAGGATCTTTTGCCAAATACAGCCTACTCAAAGAAGCTGCCCTGAGCCACCACCACGGCTTCCGGCCGGGACCTGAACCTGTAGCACGCGGCCTTCACGGGGTCCTTTAAGGGACGCCTGAACACCAGTTTGATCCTGGCAATCAGCTCGTCGTTGGTGTTACAGGCGTTACGATTTGTGTCATTTTCAATTGCGCGAGTCAGGCGAGTTGGTTGGCCATATGTTGAGATTGGTAATGTCGTAAAAGTTCTCAGACAGCCACTTCGGTATATATATATATATGCATATATATGCATATATATGTGTTTATATATACATATCTATGTATGTATATATATACACATATATGTATATATGTATACACACACACACACACACACACATATATATACATACAGTATATATATATATATATATATATATATATATATGTTGAGACATTGTGAAAGGTTTTGAAGAAGGTGGAAGAGTAAGACACGGGTCTAGGGCCGAGTTTATTCCTGACCGGTTTTGCTTAGAGCAAAATCGGTCAGGAATAAACTCGGCCCGTGTCTTACTCTTCCACCTTTCTCATATATATATATATATATATATATATATATATATATATATATATATATATATATATATATATATATATATATTGTCATGGGATTGCTAGGTTTAGCCTGAGTTGATGGATAGTATGAAACAAATTTCTAGTCTAGGGATAATTCGAGTTCCTAATCAGGAGCAAGCCCGTAACAACAAAGTGAAACGTAGAAATAATAGATAGATTAAGGTACGTTCTATTGAAAAGCTCTATATGAGATTAGATGTAAGCAAGATTTTAATAGAGATAAGATAGAAGTCTGCACGAAACTTAAGTAAACTATATTTACAATAAGAAAAGAATATAAAGCTTTACTATTTTACATTTACAAGCATACACTCACAGTGTTCAGAGGAATAACATAAATACACTTTCCCAATAAAAGAAAACATGCAACTAAGAGTTCACTGAGTCCTAACAGACTTATATAATTCAAACAAAATAATTAATAGTTTACACTATACTTGTGTATACTTGGTGCACAATCAACAGCGAAGAAGGGGTGAGACCAGGTACGTGAAGTCCACAGTGGGGGTTGTAGGTAAGAGTGAGAGCCGGCTGAGAGCCGGTCCCCTTTATATAGTCAAGGGGGGCGTGGTTAATTGATTCATGGTCAAATTTTGAGTCGAAACGCGTGAAATACGTTGAGGGTGATGAGACGAATTCAAAACTTCGATTACATATATATATATATATATATATATATATATATATATATATATACATATAAATATAATCGTGTGTGTGTGTGTGTGTGTGTGTGTGTGTGTGTGTGTGTGTGTATACATATATGAATATGTATATATATATGTATATATATATGTATATATACATATATATATATATATATATATATATATATGTGTGTGTGTGTGTGTGTGTGTGTGTGTATCTATGTACTCGTATGTATATAAATTCTGAAAATATATAATAGATTATTAGTTCCTAGTTAACTTGGAATCTTTCCGTAATTAGAAATGCTAATCTCAAATATTGACTTTATAGGTAATATTTGAGGATCGTAATAACATGTGCATTAAAAAATATATACAGTGTATTATTTTATTGATCCACCAAATCTAGTCAATTATGTATTAAGAATGAATCAAACATTTAGGAGGGAGGAAAAGAAGAAGAAGAAGAAGAAGAAGAAGAAGAAGAAGAAGAAGAAGAAGAAGAAAAAGAAGAAGAAAAAGAAGAAGAAGAAGAAGAAGAAGAAGAAGAAGAAGAAGAAAAAAAATAAGAAGGAAAATGTGACTTCAGAACAAATTCTTCAAGTATGTGTCAAATCTAATTAGAAATTTGTATTTGATATACGTTTCATGCAGTCAGCTGTAGAGAAATTAACTCTTATTGTCTTACGGATTAAGAATAGTAGTTCCTATTCTATCCTGACAAGATGAAAATGCAACTGTGATATTACAGAACAGCCCAGAGACTGAGATAAACTTTGAGGATTTCTGAAAGCAATTTCTTGGGTTTGCAATTCAATCTAAAGTTTGCTGAATATTATTCGTTTGCGGAAGCTGATCTCGTCACTGAGCCCTTTCCGCCTTTCTTTTGTTGTGCTTAGACTCAAAACAGTTGACTCCTACAGAATAAAGGTCTGCCTTACGCGAACCCCATGCCCCTTCAGAACGCTCGACAAAGGTGAGAGTCAAACATTCTAAGAAAACGATGAATAGACCAAGCCAAGGGATGATCTCTGGAAGGGGCGTTAAGACTTCACTGAAGCTAATGATTTGGTCTATAATAGTTACATCGGCAAAGCGAATGAAATTCTTATTGAAATTCTACTAAACCTAGTTGGTGGCGTTGAGAATTGTAAAAAAAGAAGAAAAAAAGTTATTACGGTCTGTAGATTTCAGTCAATCCTCACTCCATATATACGTTCATATCTGTTTACGATTCTTTTAGACGCTTTGCTTGGCAAGATGGTAGTAGACGACACTCATAACCATAGGAGCCCAGGATCGAAGCTTCGCGATTGCTGAATTTGACTATTTGAAAGACTTCACTGGAACTAGTAATTTGTTCTATAATTATCTCAACAAAATGCATTATATTGTATCGAAGGGGTCAAACCTGTTAATAAAATTGAAATTGGATCAAGTAGGGTACGCGTACCAATGGAGACGCACTTGCCCTATGCAGACGCATTTGACCCCCCAAAAAAAAATTCTACCTGCCGATGGTAAATAGATAGGAGCATAATTATAGACTCAAAAAATCACTTAACCATCCCCTCATAATGTGACATAGTCTTACTTTCCTAATCCAAATAGGTACGTGACTGCAGGAGATGAAAAAAAAGTACTGTTTTTGAAAGGATCTTTACGAAAACTTTTTTTTTTCTTTTTTCTGTTCCTTAACAGATTTTTATTCCATTTTTTGCAGGTGGTTTTTGCATGGCTTTATGTACACTTGTGCATCAGAAACTGCTTCCCATTGCATGCAGGGGATAGTTAAGTGATTTTTTAGCCTATAATTATGCTCCTATCTATTCACCTTCGGCAGGTAGAATTTTTTTTTTTTGTTTTTTGTCAAATGCGTCTGCATGGGGTAAGTGCGTCTCCATTGGTACGCGTGCGTCTCCATTGGTACGCACGTACTTTGGAAAAGATGGCAGTGCCTTTCCTGTCTAATCAGAAATGGCTTAGTGAAACGACTGAAAAATGCCCTGATATGTGATTCCTCAACACTGTACTTAAATGAGCTGATGGCTTTCGGATT
>NC_134811.1:38898774-38903774 GCF_046742065.1 Oratosquilla oratoria
GGAACCAGTGCGGGTTTTTTTTTTTTTTTTTTTTTTTTTTTTTTTTAATATCACCAAGCGCAAGACAATATTTTCATCCACCGGTTTACAATTTCAAAAAATAATGTCTTTAATGCAATTCTCATCCTCCCGGTAATTACTGCCGAAGATATTCTTATAAAAAACTTTGATGATATTATTGTGGTGAGGGGTATGGTTGTACAAACTACTGTCAAGCATTTTATTAGTAATGTTGTCAAAGTCTATGTTGGAATAACCGTTATTCACTAACAGATGGCGTAGGTATTGTAGTTCTGAGTGGAGTGAATGCCAGGACGAGCAAACCTTAATCGCCCATCGCACTTAGGCCTTAATAACACCTCTTTTGTACTCAGCCGTACATTCACTCTCACCGTTCAAGCATTTCTCAACATTGGTGGGCTTGCAGTAAACAGAAGTGATGAAGTCGTCAGATGACGCGTCTACCATAACATTAAGAAACGGGAGTTTGTTGTTATCCTTTCACTCAACATAAAATTTTAAACCTGAAACTTCCTGGAGGTTCGATCTAAGCTCCTCAAGTAAACGCAAGTCATTGACACGCAAAACAATATCGTCTATATACATGCGGTACAAAGAGGGTTTAATGGGAAGGTTGCTAATTACTTCTTCCTCAACATGGGCCATGAAGGTTTGAGCAAATAAAAAACCCAGGGGGGACCCCATGACAACCCCGTCAGTCTGAATATACAAATTACCTAAAGGGCATTTAAAAGGGGCTTCTGATGTACAAGTCAGGAGCATATCTTTCAAGATAGGCTCAGAAAATTTGGGGGGAGGGAGCTGCGGTAGGTGTAATTTAGGATAATGTCAATAGTTCTAATTAAGGAGACATGGGAAAAGAGACTCTCAGCGTCCAGAGAGGTCAAAATGCCCGAGGGCTTATTACATTTTAAAATGTCAACAAATTCTTCAGTAGATTTAAGGGAATGAGTAGTGGGGATGTAAGGGGGTGATGATCTGATTTAAGCGTTTAGCTAGGGAATAAGTGGGGTAGGGATTTGAGAGATGATAGGTCTTAAGGGGTTACCTTTCTTGTGGGTTTTAACATTCCCGTAAAAATATCCGGGGGCAAAATCACCAGTAATGGAATCAAATTTAAGGTCCCCTATGACCGCATTAGCAGCGTGAATGAGTGAATTAACCTTAGACTTAATATTAACAGTGGGGTTACGAGACAAAGGTTTGAATTTAGAGGTGTCTCCTAAAAGATTATTACACTTATCCAGGTAACAGTCACGATCTAGGATCACAAAGGTATTAAACTTATCCGCATATGTATATATATATATATATATATATGTATATATATGTACATATATATGTATATACATATGTATATATATGTATAAATATATATATACATATATATATATATATATATATATATGTATATATATATATATGTATGTATATACATTTCTATATCTATATCTATATATATATAAAATAATCACAATAACGCGTAACTGAATGATATTACAGAAACCACAGGGAAAATAAAGTCAGAACACTAAACGTTTTGTCTATTACGACATCCTCAGAGTACAAGAAAGAGAAATAGAACAAAATAGTTATACAGAAATAAGAAAACTGGGGAAGATTATAGCCACATAAAACCTTCGGACAATATACATACATACACATTCATATACACATGGAAACCAACCAATGTTTTGCCATATGTCCATTTGTGTGTGTATGTATATTGTCCGAATGTTTTATGTGGCTATAACCTTCCCCAGTTTTCTTATATCTGTACAAATATTGTGTTTTATTTCTCTTTCTTGTACTCTGAGGAAGTCGTAATAGAAGAAAACGTTAAGTTTTCCGACTATATTTTCCCTGTTGTTTCTGCAATATATACATACAAATATATATATATATATATATATATATATATATATATATATACATATATATATAATATATATATATGCATATAGATACATATATATACATACATATATATATATATATATATATATATATATATATATACAAGTGTGAGTGTAGTAGTTTCAGTGAGATCAGCTTGTGGTGCGAGAGGTGAATGTAAGGGTAGTGGGTCAGGGGTTGGAGATGATTAAAGAAATGGAGAAAAGTGGGAGGTGAGCCAGTTGTTGTTTACAGACGACACTGCGCTTGTAGCAGGATTAGAGGAGGGATTAAGGAAGCTAGTGACAGAGTTTGAGAAGGTGTGTGAAAGAAGGAAGCTGAAGATAAATGTGGGCGAAAGTAAGGTGATGAGATGTACAAATGGAGAGAGTGAGAGTAGGCTGGAAGTGAGCATTAAGGGTGAGAAACTGAAGGAAGTGGATAGTTTCAGATACTTTGGTGCGAATGTGACAGGAAAGGGAGGAGTGGGGGTGGAGGTAGAATGTTGATTGAGAGAAGCGAGTAAATGCCTTTGTGGATTAAAAAGTGTAATGAGAAATAGACATCTGGGAGTGGATGCTAAGAGGAGGTTATATGAAGGAGTGACTGTGCCAATAGCAATGTACGGGGCAGAAACATGGAACATGAGAGAGGAAGAAAGAAGGAGTTTGAATGTGTTTGAGATGAAATGTCTGAGAAGTATGACAGGGGTTACTAGGCTAGATAGAGTGAGAAATGAGGAGGTGAGGAGGAAAACAGGGGTGAAAGAGGAGCTGGGAGATAGGGTTGATGAAAGAATATTAGGATGGTTTAGACACATGGAAAGAATGAGTGAAGAAAGATTAATAAAAGAAGTGTGGAAGGCGGAGGTGGAAGGAGTGAATATGAGGGTGATGCATGAGGTGGAATGGGCGGGAGGATGTGGGGTGAGGTAGTATGTGTGAGCAAAATTTGACGCAGCCCGAAGGGATTTATCCCCATCTTCTCCTTTTATGCATGGGGGGACGGAGAGGGGGGTTGCCGATTTAATGAAACGGCCTCGCTGTAGATGTGCTGTGTCTTGCGACACTGCTTCTGACCCAGGGCAGTGGACAAGGTACAGAGATGACCCGTCATCCAAGAGGTGCTAAGATAAGAGGGAGGGTGGAGGGGTGCGGAGTGTATTCAGGGATGGAATGGGTGGGAATGATTTTATGCCTTTTCACACACACACACACACACACACACACACACACACACACACACACACACACACACACACACACACACACACACACACACACACACACACACACACACACACACACACACACACACACACACACACACACACACACACACACACACACACACACACACACACACACACACACACACACACACACACACACACAAACACACACACACACACTGTGTGTGTGTGTGTGTGTGTGTGTGTGTGTGTGTGTGTGTGTGTGTGTGTGTGTGTGTGTGTGTGTGTGAAAAGGCATAAAATCATTCCCACCCATTCCATCCCTGAATACACACCGCACCCCTCCACCCTCCCTCCTATGACCACATTAGCAGCGTGAATGAGTGAATTGTGTGTGTGTGTGTGTGTGTGTGTGTGTGTGTGTGTGTGTGTGTGTGTGTGTGTGTGTGTGTGTGTGTGTGTGTGTGTGTGTGTGTGTGTGTGTGTGTGTGTGTGTGTGTGTGTGTGTGTGTGTGTGTGTGTGTGTGTGTGTGTGTGTGTGTGTGTGTGTGTACTTAGGGCGCAGGTTTTCTTTTATACACACTGAATTGAACACCACAGCATTTTCACAGTTATTAATTTTCTTCTTAATATTTTCAAATTTCCTCACTAAAGTTCTAATATTGGGAGGATGAGCGGAAACGAACTTCCCAAAGTTTTCCATTTCAATTATTCGACGTTCAAGCATTTCTCAACATTGGTGGGCTTGCGGTAAACAGAAGTGATGAAGTCGTCAGATGACGCGTCTACCATAACATTAAGAAACGGGAGTTTGTTGTTATCCTTTCACTCAACATAAAATTTTAAACCTGAAACTTCCTGGAGGTTCGATCTAAGCTCCTCAAGTAAACGCAGGTCATTGACACGCAAAACAATATCGTCTATATACATGCGGTACAAAGAGGGTTTAATGGGAAGGTTGCTAATTACTTCTTCCTCAACATGGGCCATGAAGGTTTGAGCAAATAAAAAACCCAGGGGGGACCCCATAACAACCCCGTCAGTCTGAATATACAAATTACCTAAAGGGCATTTAAAAGGGGCTTCTGATGTACAAGCCAGGAGCATGTCTTTCAAGATAGGCTCAGAAAATTTGGGGGGAGGGAGCACTGCGGTAGGTGTAATTTAGGATAATGTCAATAGTTCTAATTAAGGAGACATGGGAAAAGAGACTCTCAGCGTCCAGAGAGGTCAAAATGCCCGAGGGCTTATTACATTTTAAAATGTCAACAAATTCTTCAGTAGATTTAAGGGAATGAGTAGTGGGGATGTAAGGGGGTGATGATCTGATTTAAGCGTTTTGCTAGGGAATAAGTGGCGGTAGAGATTTGAGAGATGATAGGTCTTAAGGGGTTACCTTCCTTGTGGGTTTTAAAATTCCCGTAAAAATAGCCGGGGGCAAAATCACCAGTAATGAAATAAAATTTAAGGTCACCTATGACCACATTAGCAGCGTGAATGAGTGAATTAACCTTAGACTTAATATCAACAGTGGGGTTACGAGACAAAGGTTTGAATTTAGAGGGGTCTCCTAAAAGATTATTACACTTATCCAGGTAACAGTCACGATCTAGGATCACAAAGGTATTAGACTTATCCGCTTATATATATATATATATATATATATATATATATATATATATATATATATATATATATATATACATATATATATATATATATATATATTTATCAAAGATAATCACAATAACGCGTAACTGAAGGATATTACAGAAACCACAGGGAAAATAAAGTCAGAACACTAAATTTTGTCTATTACGACATCCTCAGAGTACAAGAAAGAGAAATAGAACACAATAGTTATACAGAAATAAGAAAACTGGGGAAGATT
>NC_134811.1:38936274-38938774 GCF_046742065.1 Oratosquilla oratoria
CATCAAATACTTTTTTATTTTAGTAGGAAGGTTCTGAAAAAAAGTGCATGGATATCTCACTTTCCTTCAAAAGTTTCAAATATTTTGAATATATACATATATACATATATTATTTTTTCTTTCCCCAGACCGACCGCGGCCTTTGGAAAACTGCACGATAACGATGGTGGACGTGAGCAGCCTGGAGGTGGAGTGCGGGGGGGGAAGTCCTCATACTCCGTCCCCGGGCCACGACCACGCCCCTGACCCAAGCTACGTTAGGTCCTCGGACGTGAGGACAAGAGCTACACTTGAAGTGAGTCACTCGCGAACAGTGTTTTGCTACCAGCGTTACATTTCCTACCCTTATTTCTGGTACCACTTTAATTATCAGTGTTACTTCTATGTTTTTTTTCTGTCTACTCTTTGTGGTATTGGTATTGCAGTTTACACTGTTGATAATTATGAGACTTGCTACTAATTCCTGCCAGTGCTATATTTGTTACCATTATTACTGGTACCGCTATTATCGGTACATTTTTTATTATTCAATAATTTACTTATTATTATAATTTTTATTACTATTCTTATCATTACTATTATTAGCATTATTATAATTATTATCATTATTATAATTATTATTATTATCATTATTATTATTATCATTATTATAATTATTATTATTATCATTATTATAATTATCATTACTATCATTATTATAATTATTATTATTATAATTATCATAATTATCATTATTATAATTATCAATATTATAACTATCATTATTATAACTATCATTATTATCATTATCATTATTATCATTATTATTATTATTATTATTATTATTATCATTATCATTATTATCGTTATTATCATTATCATTATCATTATTATCATTATTATCATTATTATCATTATTATCATTATTATTATTATTATAATTATTATTATTATTATAATTATTATTATTATAATAATTATTATTATCATTATAATTATTATTATCATTATTATTATTATTATCATTACTATTATTATCATTACTATTATCATTACTATTATCATTACTATTATCATTACTATTATCATTACTATTATCATTACTATTATCATTACTATCATTACTATCATTACTATCATTACTATCATTACTATCATTACCATCATTACCATCATTACCATCATTACCATCATTATCATCAGTATTATCAGTATTATCAGTATTATCATTATCATTATCATAATTATAATTATAAAGATATTTACAAAAATAATTACAATTACAATTACAATTATAATTATCATTATCATTATCACTTTTTTATACTTTTAAGACTATTGCTATTTTTACTGTTAGTGTTAAATTTGTTATAATTTTTATTACCGCTTTATATATCTACAATTTTTACTGGCTATTCTTTATGATTTTGTGGTTTCTGCTCTTAGTATTGGTACTTCTGATGCTATTTTTGTGATACTTTATGATTAGGTACTATTTTTTATCATTGCTATGACTCATGGAGCGACCATGACTACTTACAATAACTTTTATATTGCTACATTATTACTATTGTTTTGGCAAGAGAATTTTCCCGAAGATAACCATTATTATCTTCGGGAGTAATAGTGACATACCGCGGATAGATTGTCCACCATGCTCTTGATACAACTACACCTCTGGAGACGGTTTGGCGGAACTTTTCTCATATCAACCTACGCAATGAGAATCTTCGTGACTTACATCCTATTTCATCCCTTTAGATAAGAAAACTAGTAAGTCAGAGTAAACCACTCAAGTTTTGAGCATTTTCACTCTAAAAGTTCCTATCAACAAGCATTAATATTTGAATTTTGCTTCTAAGCTATCCTCCGGGTATCCCTGCGGCGTGGTCTAGCAAAATTATGCATAAATGCATTTTTAATGACTTTCCTAACTTGCCCTCGCCATAATTTGAGTGGAATATTACTATTGGAGTATAGAAAATAACAAATATATAAATTATATCAAGCTTATAAATTCTTCTTCTTAATGTCTTTTACAAAGCAATGGTTAATATTTTCTTTAATCTAACCTAACTGAACCTAACTTAACCTTTACCTAACCAAACTAAACCTAACCTAACCTAATCTAACTTAACCTAATCTAACCTAACCTGACCTAACCTAACCTAACCTAACCTAACCTAACCTAACCTAACCTAACCTAACCTAACCTAACCTAACCTAACCTAACCTAACCAAATCTAACATAGCGTAATCTAACTTAATATACCTTAGGTTAACCTAACTTAACCTAACCTATCCTAACCTAACATGACATAACTTACCTTAACCTCGCCTAACCTAACCTAACCTAACCTAACCTAACCTAACCTAACCTAACCTAACCTAACCTAACCTAACCTAACCTAACCTAACCTAACCTAAGAAATTACGTTACAACAAGCATAAGGGCTGCCAGGATATCAGAGGGTGTATGATATGGTTATACCCGTAAATAATCATCTTTAACTTATATAAA
>NC_134811.1:38946274-38961274 GCF_046742065.1 Oratosquilla oratoria
GAGACTCCGGGACTTTGGTTACAAACACGAGCGACGACCGAGGAAGGTTCATCGTCAAAGGACTCCAACCAGACACAGACTTTGAGCTCGTACTCTATGCCTCCAACCACAACGGTCGATCGGAACCCGTCTATATGTATTCAAAGACACAACCAAGGAAAATTCCGCCTTTACGTGAGTACTATAGAATATCATCTTTTATCAGTGGACTCGAGGGTCACGAGACCAGTGAACCAGTGTGGTCTGATTCCATTTACGATTTGAGGCTTTCCGTTATATTTTTAATGATTCAACTAATGATTTGCTGTTGCTTATCGTCGTTCCACACTTCTCTACAAGAGATACGAGTTCTCTCTAAAATATAATTGCCACAGAACAGATAAATTTTCTCACCTGACAAGTTAACACATCTATAGTATAGCCTAAAAATATTTTGATTCATTATATACCTACATTTTATAATTGGGTGTTGGTGTAATCGGAAGTAAGATAATCTCAGTATAGTTAAGTTGTGGGCTCGAATCCCGCAATTTTCTCCGATTCCCACCAGTGACTGTGACCTGCCCCAACAGTCCAGTCGCATAGGGCAAAGGTGGCAGCTTCGACCACAGCTACTCAGGGCCTCCTAGCGTAGGCTTCTGATCATCACTTTTTGGTAAAACAACATCATAAACCTAATATGTTATACTCATCCGTTAAAGAAATTGAAAGAACATTCACTATCCAGAATAAAATCGTCAAGGGCATATCAAGCTTGATATGTAGGTCAAAATCAACAATACTAATTAAACAAATATAAGAAATGCTAAATATATTTACTACTAAGTTTGTATTGCTAGCAATCAGTTTTATATGAATTATGATAAATTCATGCATCATGATAAAAATGCATACATCTTTCTACTCAAGTGATCCAAGGCAAATCAAACCAATAAAAACAGTGAAATGTGCTTTTGTTTTTACATGAGTAATGCAGGCTTGTGTGGTTTGGACTAAAATGTGGTTCCATATTCAAAAGACCTCTCAGAGAACCAAAATTTATCTCTCAAACTAGAAGCTTCAGCCACAGGAGAGATAAAGGTCTTTGCTCAAAATGGTTCACAGTGAACAAACATGCTGGCAGGAATGTGTGTGTGTGTGTGTGTGTGTGTATTTACCTAGTTGTATTTACCTAGTTGTATTTTACGGGAAGGGGAGCTATGCTCGTGGGGTCCCGTCTTCATATCTCATTTTATCTAAACTATTTTTAAATTCATGTATTGTTTTTGCACACACCACTTTCTCATCTAACTTGTTCCAACTGTCTATTGCTCTGTGAGGAAAGCTGTTCTTTTTAAAATCTCTTCTATAGCTGTCTTTTTTTATTTTCTTTCCGTGTCCTCTTGTATTTCTGTCATCCCATTTTATCAGATTTTCTCTATCAGTAATTTCTATGCCTTTCATGATTCTGTAAATAGCTATCAAATCTCCTCTCTCTCTTCTTTGCTCTAGTGTCTGTAGTTTAAGTTTTTGTAGTCTCTCTTCATATGATAGTTTTGAGAGTGTTGGTGCCAGTTTTGTAATTGCTCTTTGTATTCTTTCAAGTTTTTTTATACATTTTTTTGTACTTGGTGACCATATCGTTGCTGCATATTCCAATCTTGGTCTTATCAGGGTGATTAGGATTTTCCTCACCATTTCTTCATCCAGGTATGTAAATGCCACTTTGATTGTTCTTATTAAATTATAAGTTTCTCCAAAAATCTTATTTATATGTTTCTCAGGTGACATATTATTCATAACAATGACTCCCAGGTCCTTCTCATTTTCTACTTTTTTTATTCCTTCTTCTCCCAAATTATATGATCCTGTTATTCTGTTTTTGCTTTTTCCAAATTCCATTATACTACACTTTTTTGTATTGAACTCCATCTCCCACTTCCTACTCCATTCTTGTACTTTATTTAGATCTCTCTGTAGTGATTCACAATCTTCTTCAGTTTTCACTCTTTTCAGTAATTTTGCATCATCTGCAAAGAAGCTCATATAGCTTTCAATTCCTTCATCCATATCATTAATATATATAGCAAACATTATTGGGGCCAGAACTGTTCCCTGCGGGACACCGCTTATTACTTCATTCCATTTTGAGTGCTGATCTCTTATCACTACTCTCATTTTTCTTTCTTGCAAAAAGTCTTCCATCCAATTTAGCAATTTACCTTGTATTCCTCCTTCATATTCTAATTTCTTAAGCAACTTCTTATGTGGTACTTTGTCAAAAGCTTTTTTTAGGTCTAGAAATGCACAATCAGCCCATCCATCTCTTTCTTGTATTATATCTATTAGCCTTGAATAGAAACATATTAAATTGGTGACGCATGATCGTCCTTGTCTGAATCCAAATTGCCTTGGATTTAGTACGTTGTTTTTTTCCAAGTATTTTACCCATCTACTTTTGATAATTCTTTCACATATTTTTGCTATTGTACTTGTTAGAGAGACTGGTCTATAGTTGGTAGGTTCTTCTTTATTTCCTCCTTTATATATAGGTACTATATTTGCTTTTTTCCAATCTTCTGGAACTTTTCCTTCTTTTAAGGAACTGCTTATTATGCTATGTATTTTGTCTGCCAGTTCATTCCTGCATTCTTTCAGAATCCAGTTTGCTATTTCATCTGGCCCATGCGATTTTCTGACATCAAAATTACCCAAGTGTGTCAATATTTCATTCTTTGTTACTTCTATTTCTTCCATAGGGGGGACTTTTTCCTTCCACTCAATCTCTTCAGGTTGTATATTTTCCCTTGTAAACACTGATTTAAAATGTTTGTTCATAATTTCTGCCATTTCCATTTCCTCAGTGTATTCAACTCCTCCTTGTCTTAATTTCTCTAAGTCTTGTTTGTTTTTCAGTTTATTGTTTACAAATCTGTAGAATAGTTTTGGTTGATCTTTACACTTTTCTATAACATCTTTTTCATATTTTCTTTTTTCCTCTCTGCACTTTTGTACATATTCATTTCTATAACCAGTATATATTTTCCATTTTTCAGGTCTTCTGTCTTTTTTCCATCTGTTCCAGGCTTTGTCTCTTTTGTCCTTTAACTCCCTACAACTTTTGTTGTACCAGCATTTTACATATTCTTTTTCTTGTTTTTGTCTTGGGACATACTTTTCCACTCCTTTTTTGTAAATTTTTGTCAAAATATTCCATTTCTCTTCCACTGTTGTTTCTTCTTTGTATATTTCTTCCCAGTTTTCTTGTTGGAAGAATTCTCTTATTTTATCAAAGTTTGTTTTTTCATACATCATTCTTCCTTTTCTATATTGTTCATTTCTTTTCATATATTTTTCTTCATTAAGTTCCAGTTCAATCAATATGTGGTCACTTTTACCTATTGGTGTTTTATATTCAATCTTGTCCACTATTCTAGGTTCAGATGTAATTATTAAGTCTAGCCTCGATGGTTCTTCTTCATTTCTATACCTAGTGTTCTCTTGTATCCATTGTGTCATTGAATGGTCAGTAATCATCTCAAGTAGAGCATTTCCCCATGAGTCATCACCACTCTTTACTGTCATTTCTTCCCAGCAGATTTCTTTGCAATTAAAGTCGCCCATCATAACTATTCTTCCTCCGTCTTCCATTATTTTAGTTAATGCTATCTTTGTGTCCTCTAACATACTTTTATGTTCACTCTCCTCCCATGAGGCTGTTTTCGGAGGCACATAATTGATCACAAATTTTCTGCTCTTCTTATCTCGGTCTTCCACTTCTATCATAATCATCTCTACTGTATTCTTTCCATATATGACACCTTTCACGTTTATATCCTTCTTAGTCAGGAACATAACTCCACCCCCTTGTTTTTTCTCTCTGTTTCTAATCCAATAATTGTATGTATCATGTCCTACACTGTTGGGTGGTAGTGGGTCTTTTAATTTTGTTTCTACAATTCCCATTATGTCCGGTTCTTTTTCTTTCAAATAATCATTCAGTTCATTCAATCCTGTTATCAATCCATCTATATTTGTGTAAGACACTCTTAGTTTTCTGCCACTTCCATTGTATTCTCTGTTTCCCTTATGTTTTTCTTTAGTATGTCGAACTGCTTTATTTTCATGTTCACTACTCTCCAATAGAATCTCTCTTTCTCTGACTCCGTTCTTTCCTCGTTTTTTGCCTTAGCTTCAATTCTTTTCTGCTTTTCTGCCTCTCTTTCCTCCTTATTCATTTCTCTTTTTATCCATACCTTTTTATATTGATCATTTGTTGCTAGTTTCCCTGTCTTGGATAGAATTTTCTCTGCTGTTGTTTGTGACCTGAATTTAATCTTAATTGGTCTGGTCTTATCTGTACTATATTTTCCGAGTCTGAATTTTTCCTCAATTTCCTTTATAATTTCTGGTTCATCTTCCTGGACTAATTTTAATAAACTGCTTACTCTTTCATTTTCCTCCTTGATTCTTGCGGTTCTATCTGGGTTATGTTTCTCTTCCATTCCTAATATAATTATACATTTCTTTTTGTCAGCTAATTCTCTTACTATATTCTCCTTCTGTCTCATCACTTTAATAACTGAGTCTTCATTATGTTCTTTCAATTGCTGTTTGAGTATGTCAGTGAATGAAACCTTATTCCCTTCTTGAGTTATTCTCCAATTTTTAGCTTCTGTAGCTATTTTCTCACTGTTTTCATTACTATTCTTCTTCAATTTCTCATTCTCCTCCTTTACATTTCCTAACTGTCTTTTTAGGTCCTCTATTTCTTCAGTTAAGTTTCTGTTAGCCTTCTCTAGTTGTTCCAACCTTTCAATTCGGGTTGTGTCCCCCCCACCCTCTTTAAATCCCTGTGTGTGTGTGTGTGTGTGTGTGTGTGTGTGTGTGTGTGTGTGTGTGTGTGTGTGTGTGTGTGTGTGTGTGTGTGTGTGTGTGTGTGTGTGTGTGTGTGCGCTTTAATTGATTCTGACCATATTCATCAATATATGAATAAGGCTGCTTAACTTTACTCAGGCCTTTATCTATAGATAATGCAATTATTTAGAATATGGTAAAGAGTAATTTTTTCATTTATTTATTTGTTCATTTATCTATTTATACATCTACATATTTATTCTATTTTATCATTTTTTTTACTTAGGGTTCTTTCTTCACATAACCCTTGTAGATACAGGAACATATAGAGAGAAAGAGTGCAAAGCAGTTGATTGAGTCCATAGTCTTTTTAAGTAAGTATCTTGGGTTTTTTGTTAGACTTAGGTTCCTTTTTTTCGCAGAACCTTCTCAGCTGCAGGAACATCCAGATAAAGAGAGTAAAGCAATCGCTTGAGCCCATAGTCTTCTTAGTCAACAACCCTTGATCTTTCTGTCAATATTTAAGGTTTTTGATGGAGAACTTAGTGGCAACCCAAGACTGAGTGAAGAAAGATGTCGAGTTATCTGTGGAAGGCAACCGCCTCCACCTCAAAGAAAGTGAAAAAGAACTCAACTTTACAATACTTTCAACCCAGGGTTGTGGGTGGGAGGGTTGTAATGGCACTTGATCCAAAATATAAAGGGATTTTAACTTTAAACAATACAAATCTCTAGTGAATAAAGGCCAAAGAACGACCATTTGCTGATGTTATGATTTCTTCTGTTTTCACGATCTATGTTACGCTGCTAATGTACGACGCTTTACCGTCCATTTTACATGAAAAAATAAACTCTATTCTACTTGATTAAAGGTTGACTAACCGTTGCTGCGTTTTTATATATTATCTATTTTATATATTTTTTTTCCTTTTTATTAATGTTTAATCTCGCTACCGCCTATCTAATTTTTTAAATGAAATACTTCCCAAACCAAAAGGTCTAATGATTAGCTGATTATTTCAAATTAGTAAATTTGCCTTGATGTGAAGCGCTTTACTTTAATTACACATTGCAAGAATTTATGTTTTGGCTTGACATTCGGCATTTACTTGTCATCAACACTTGTCCTTAAAAGAACAAAAATGACGGCTTCGATTACAATGGTTCTCAAATTCCTGCAATGAGATGAGAGCTCGTCTTTACACAGAAATTTTCACCCGGCATTACCACCTAAACAACAATCTACATGAGTGCTTTTGTAAAAAGCTTAAGTTTTGTAGGTTGAGGTTATATCATATTTCAAGATGATATCACCAACAATTAACAATTAATCAATCGTTCGTTATCGCCAGCTAAAATGATTTGATTTTCCAAGATGTTATATATATATATATATATATATATGTATACATATATATATATATATATATGTATACATATATATATATGTATATATATTCGTGAAGCGTGGCAGGAGATTCTCTTTTAAGCATATTCTGTTGAAAACGACAGCAAATTCATTAGAAATTAATTTCTTTCTTAAGCTTTCTAGCTTACTGAAAGTAGATTTCTGGGGAAATGAGAGGGGAAGAAGCAAATTTGTATCCTCTCTGGTTTCTGGTAGATACATAGCACTGTTTTTAAGGCGGCTTCAATAAGCGTCACTATTTGTTCCTTTCCTTTATTGGTTCACAATTTCTTCTATGGTTCTACACTAAGTCAATCACCTCCTGGTTCTATATCACAATGCACTCTATTCCTTTGTACGTATCATCGGACCGACTCCCGTCCGAGCTCTGTGCATTCCCTTAAGAAGGCCGGAAACTAGGACTCAGCATTTTTGGAGGTTCCACGCTCGTATAAGCTTAAGAGTTTATGCGAGCAAGATTACAATTGATTCTTCTTATTACCATCTTGGGGCTACATTATATAATACAGTCCAACATGTCAAATATACATATATCCAGGGGAGGCTCGCCAGTACACGCAATAATGTGTTCAGCACTGCGCGGTTACCTGAGCGATCGCGTGTGTTCGTGTGTGCGTGCTCGGCCGTGGCGGTGGCAGGAACTGCTGTAGTCAGCATGGCGCCCTATTGTCGGCCGGCGTGTTTGGTGGTAGTCTGGTGAGTGTGTGAGGGAGTGAGTGGGTTATATGACTGGGCGATACTACTCGTCATGTATATGAGGCGTATACATATCGCTCTCCCCCTGGGGTTAGGTGGCTCCCGGCACCTAAGGTTACATGGTTAACAAAATCTATACGTAAGGTTATACAGTGAAAAAAAAAATTCAGAGACACAAAATCCTGGGTGGTTAAATGTGAAGGTGGGGGGGGGGTGCTGAAGTGAATCCGAGGTCCCAAAGGGGCATCTTGAACTGTAAGTATGGGTATGCGATGTTGTGTCTCCGAAGAGTAACGTTGTGTCTCACCAGAGTATATGTTATATCCATTGTCACACGAGAGTTTACACCATATTTCGTATATCACTGTTAGAATTTCCTTTTCCAATGTTATATTGTTCACGTGATATGTCACCGTCACTGTTTGGAATCTCATTTTCAAACACTGTTCTATGGTCAGTTTGGTGTGTCACTTAGCATTTGTTTTATTTCACAGTATGGTGTGTAATAAAAATTATTATGATATTTAAGATATAGGGTGAGACACAAGAATAAACTTAATCTAGGTTTACAGTAAGTCGGGAATGGGGTTGAAATGTTTTGGAAGATCTTATTTTATGCAAAAGAATTTGGTTAATACCACAACTATAAAGAGGATGATTAAGATTGAGAGGGCTGTGGAAGTATATGGCAGTATTTGGTAATGAAGGTCGAGGGAGTCCATGTCAAGAGTAGTCGATTTATTTAGTAGGTGTACCATGTCTATCTTACTTGGAAGGATGGTATCGGGGACCTTAGGTAGGGGTGGGAGTAGTATTTGGGTAATGGGACTAGGTCGTGGGTCAAGTTGAGAGTGCCTTGGTGATGGAGTTTGTTGGGGAGGAGCATTGAGTCCATCATGTAGATGTGGCAGGTGTCTGGTAGAGTGATGGAGCCGTTAATCTTATGATGGGTGGGTGGTTGGCGTAAGCATATGACCGACACTAAGGTTGGGTGGGGGAGATATATGAAGTGTTTATGTCCCACATGGGTGTGGTGAATTTGGGTGTTGTCTGAGAAGCAAAAGTCACACGTCTCGGAAAATTTTACTCCATGTGTCGTGAGTTCTGAGAGGCAAGGTTGTGATTTGGTTAGTTAGAAGTGGACAGATATGGAAGTTTGGACGTGCTATTTTGCACTTTGCCATGGTTTCTGGGGAGGTTTTGCTGATCCACTGATCGTCGGTTGATTTTAGGATAGTGGAGGTTGGTATGTTGAGGGTCATAGTGCGGTTTTGGTAAGGGTAGGGGAAGGGGTAAATTTCCCAAAGAGAGAATCTTTTGATGGGGTCCATCGGGATGTTAATTAATATGAATTGTTGAAAGATAGTTGATGCTAAGATGGGGTAATAGTGTTGTATTTCATGTTTGGAGAAGAAAGGGGTAAGTTGCAATGTATTGTGGGCTTGCCGTAGTGTTTGACTAAGTTGGGTTGGGGTGATCATTTGGAAGTCGACTACACCTGCGTGTGCGTTCCAAATATCTCTCTGGATGAGATTACTATGGTCGAGGAGACTGTCCAGTTTTTTGTCTAGTTCATTTAGGTGATGAAGGAAGAAAAGGGCAGTTTGGGAATTGGTAATCTGAGATAACTGGGAGTTTGTGAAATGTGCAAGGTGATTGTATTTATCAATTACCGAATTGACTGAGTTAGCGAGGAGGTCTATGTTCTTTGAGTTTAGCCCTATGAGTTTACCTTGTTGTTGTAGTACTTGTGTTATGTTCCCTATGTGTGAATGTACAGTTTGTATGTCTTGTTCAGTAGCAGTTCCGAACAGTGATTTGGAGATAATGCCTAAGAAATTGAATAACCCTCGTTTGGTTCTACTGGCCTTTGTGGCGTCATAGTCTGGGTCTGGGAGGTGGTATATTGTGTATTCGATGTTTTCTAATTTGTCGTGTAGAGCGTTGACGTTGTGGTATAGTGTCATTGAGATTTCATAGTTTTCATGAGTGTTGTTGGGTATTTGCTTGCCAATTAATTTTTCCATGTTTACTAGGTCTTTCCGTAGTTTTGTAATGGGTTGTAACAGAGTGACCGGTGAGATCCTTAACTTGATCATTATGGAATCTTCAACGCATGCGGCTGTGCCATGGCTGTTAATTATAGCTCCAGGCAGTAACCTGGGAGCGGAGAGGGTGAGGTGGACGAGGAGAGGCAGCACCATGAAGAGGTGCATCTGTGGAGGAAGGTATGTCTTAGTTGCTGAGGATATGTGTGTCTGACTTTCGCTAAGGTAATATTGGTCGGAAGGAAGTGGAGAAGTTTCATTAGATATGCGGAAGGGAGTTCTTATTGGAATTGGGCCATTTTAACCTCCACTGATATATACATGACGTCTTGCATCTTCAGGGGCGAGAGCTAGAGTGCATGTTTAGTTTCGTCGACGTAGGGTCATGGGATGAGACTTGCGCTTGGGTGAGTTATGTGTGAGTGCGGTAGGTGGGTTGTTGGTGGGAGGTGGGATTGGGTCGAGCTTGAGTTTGACCTTTCTCAGCTTCTCTCCATGTATGGTTACGGTTGTGTGATCGGAAGGATCCGTTAGTAGAAAAACATTGTTAGGGAGTGAGCTTGTGACTGTGAAGGGACCTAAGAACTTGGGTCTGAGTTTGTTAGTCCTGGTTGAGTCTTTGACCATGACAGTGTCACCTAGCGCTATGTCAAGTGGAGTTTACCGTTTGTGTTGTTTTGTCTTTGTCTTTTCTTGGGCTTCTTTGAGGTTTTCCCTGACTTGTTTGTAAATGGTTTGCATACCTCTTTTGATGCAGTGTGTGAGGTTGTCTAGGTTGTATAAGGGGGGGTTGGTTGGTTGAAGATTTGGTAGGGTAGGCGCATTGGCTGGCCAAAAATGATCTCATGTGGGGACATCTTTGTTGCGGAATTGACTGTGCTGTTGATACTGGCTTGTACCTGTGGTAGCCAATCTTCCCAACTGTCCATGAGATCGCTGAACAAAGGTCTGAGCACCTCTAGGACTTTGCGATTTGTTCGCTCAGTCAGACCATTTCCTTGTGTGTGGTAGGCAGTGGCAAATGTTTGGTCAATGTTGTAGAGGTGTGCTATTTCGCGCATCAACTCATTTTTGAATTCTGATCCATTGTCAGATAACATTGTGTGTGGTATGTTGTATCTACAAAAGATATTGTTAACTAGGGCTTTGGCTACAGTCTGTGCTATTTTCTCTTGGAGTGGTATTAGGATTGTGTATTTAGAGAAATATTCTACTGCTGTGAGTATATAATTGGAACTTTGATGGCTGGTTGGCATTTTGAGTAGATCAATGCCAAGTGTTTCCCATGGCTCAGCAGGGAGTGGGATATTGTTGATGTTGAGTTGTTTTGGGTCAGGGCCTCTGAATTGGTTGCAAGTGACACAAGATCCTATGTGTGTGGTTATGTCTTTTGTCATATGTTGCCAATAGTATGAGTGCCTAGCAGTGTTTAGTGTCTTATCTCTGCCTGAATGGCCTCCCATTGCACTGTCGTGCAATATGTGTAGGACCTTGGGAACTGGGCTCTGGGAATGATTGTTACATCTCTGGTATTAGTGGTTCTCCTTATAATTCCGTCGATCAATTTGAGTTCCTCTATAGGGACAGGTGGTCGGGACTGTAAGGGGGTTTGTGAAAGGAGAT
The DNA here is from genome assembly GCF_046742065.1 of Oratosquilla oratoria. Taxonomy (NCBI): domain Eukaryota; kingdom Metazoa; phylum Arthropoda; class Malacostraca; order Stomatopoda; family Squillidae; genus Oratosquilla; species Oratosquilla oratoria. Next base: position 38,956,907 of record NC_134811.1, read on the forward strand.
GTTGTTTTATTGGGGACCATATAGGGTCTCTGTCAGTTTCATCTCTGAGTTCTTGCATAGGTATGCATGTGGTTTGGGTTATAGGGGTGATATGAGTTTGTCTGCTTAAGCAGTCTGCCACTATATTAGCTTTCCCAGCTAAGTATACGATCTTGGGATCGTAATCAAGGAGAGTTGCTTTCCATCTAGCAACTCTCCCATGTAAGTCTTTTGAGTTAAAGAGATAGACTAGGGGTTGGTGATCAGTGAATATGGTTATTTTGTAACCTAGGATAAGAAACTTAAAATGTTTCAGACCCCATATGAGGGCTAGGCCTTCTTTGTGTGTAGTTGAATATTTACTTTCAGGCTTATTAAGTACTCTATTTGCGTAGGCTATGGGGTGCTCTTTGTCATTTTCATCTTTCTGTTGTAGGACTGCGCCTATTCCTTTAGAGGAGGCGTCTGTGTAAAGAAAGAATTCTTTCTTCATGTCAGGGAAGGCTAGTACAGGGGCTGTGGTCAGAGAGTGTTTCAGTGTGTCGAAACTTTGTTGTTCTGTTTCTGACCATTGAAATGGTTCGCCTTTCCTTGTGAATTTGGTTAGGGGGGAAGCTATGTGTGCAAAATTGTAGATGAAGTGTCTATAGTATGATGCTAGCCCTACGAAACTTCTCGTTTCAGTTGTGTTTCTGGGTATTGGGAAATTGTTTATTGTATCTATTTTATCTGTGGTGGTATGGATGCCTTGGCTATCTACCTTATGGCCTAGGAAGGTGAGTTCCGTCTGTAGGAATTTACACTTTCCTAGTTGGACTTTCAATCCTGTGTTTTTGAGTCTTTTTAGGACAATTTCTAGTGTGTGAAGGTGGTCAGTTTGTGTGGGACTATAGATTATGAGGTCGTCTAAGTAGACGAATAATGAGACTCCTATCATGTCACTGAAAATGCGGGTCATCAACCTTTGTTGGGTTGAGGGGGCATTCTTAAGGCCAAAGGGCATACGTTCGAAATGATAATGTCCTTTGTCAGTGGAGAATGCAGTTACGGGTTTCGATTCATCTGTTAATTCCACTTGCCAGAAGGCAGACTTAAGGTCGATAGTGGAAAATACTGTATTCCCGTTGCCAATGCATTGTAGTACATCTTGCATGGCGGGGAGGGGGTGTGGGTCAGATTGAGTGAGATTGTTGACTTTTCTAAAGTCCACAACAGGGCGTAAGGTTCCGTCTTTCTTAGGGATCAGGAAGAGGGGACTGTTCCAGGGACTGTCTGAGTGGGAAATTACGCCTTGGTGTATCATCTCTTGTACACTGTTATTGACTTGGGATTTCCTACTGTGAGGTATGCGGTAAGCGGGAGTGTAGGAAGGGGGGGTGTTAGGGGGAATTTGGATGTGATGTTTGATTATATCACATTTGCCTAGTGGTTCACCTTCTAAGGCGATAGCTGATCTATTCCTTTGTAGGAGGGCTAGTAGCTTGTGAAGAATATCTCCGTTGGCTGATGTTGTGATTTGGTCTGGATGGATAGGGGTGAGGGGTTGTGGTGGTCTTACAGTGTTGATGTGTTGTGGGAGTGGTTCCTGGATTGGGGAATTATGGAGATGGACTGAACAAATGTTTGTGTTCTTCCTGATTTTGCGATGTTGATCGGAGAGATTTGTTAACATAGCTAGGGTGTGTTTATTTTCTGATATTATGTCCCAAGAGTGTTCAATTGAGATGTTGGTAAGTCTAGACGTGTCTGAGTCAATTATGACATCCTGATGTCCGATTGCTCCGGGTATAAATAGTGGGACAGTCATGGAATGTCTAGGGGGAATGATGACTGTGTTAGACATCAATGCCTTTGAGGTGACATAAGGGGGTGGTCGGAAGGAATAGCTGTTAGTCGGATTTGGAGTATTTAAGGAAGGTAGACATGAGATAGGTTGTGTGTCTGAGTCGGGTGTCTCAGGAACTGTTGACTCATTATTTACATCTCGGAAGGAGATTTTGTTGGTCTCAAGGTCTATCTTAGTTTTCCAAATCCTCAATGACTGTAATCCTATTATACCTTGTTGATCAAGACTCCATTCATCAGCTATGTGGAAGGATGTGAAATCTACTTGGGAATTATTCACTTCTATGTTTAGATCAATCATGTCGTGAAGTGAAATGGTGCTCCCTTCTATTAGGAGTCCTTCCATATTGGAAAATTGAATTTGGGGTGGGTCATTTAATGCTTCATAGAGTGCTCTGGGGATGATGTTCAGATTTGTTCCTGTATCTACCATCATGTCAACTGTGAGTTGATCTAGGGTCACTTTTAGGGTGACATAGTTGTGGTGTGTGTGAGATGTTCCTATGGTGGTTTGGTGGGTGAGGCTGGTACGCGTTCCCCCAATCGGTGTTGAGTTGTGCGTGTCGTGTGGGAGGGAGCTGTTTGTCGAGGGGTGGTGAATGGTTTGTTAGTTCTCTGGTGAGGTTGTGGTTGTGATTTCTGTTGAGAACACTCTTCGTTGGAGTGAGTTGTGGTTTTGTGTAGGTTGCAGTATTTGTTTGGATGTGTTGGTGTAGGTAGGAGTGGAGGTTTGGAGGGGGGTGGAGCTTGTATGGTTTGATGTTGCACTTTGCATTGCGCATCCGTATGGGAGGTAGTACCATGAACTGAGCAAGGGATGGCGCGGTGTTGTACCTGCGGGTATTGTTGTTGCTGTGTTCGACACTGGGCATCGGTGTGGGAAATGGTTCCATGAACTGAGCAACGGATAGGGTGGTGTGGTGCCTGTGTTTGCATTTGTTGTTTTTGTATGCAGTCTCTAGTGTTGTGACTTTTTGACAAATGGTAGGAACACCACTTAGAAGATTGTCCTGGATTGGTGGGAGGGGGCTGCTGTGACTGAAGGCTATTTAGTCTAGGGAGATGGTGGTGGGTGGAGAGGGGAACATCGCAAGCGTTGGTGATATCTAGGATGTAGGTATAAGCTAATGGATTTCTAGTGTTTAATTCCCTTTTTGAGGCCTCTTTTAAACACTTTGGTGGGAGTTGAGAAAGATAGAAACCTATCTCAAAGAATGTTAGTAATTTTTCTATTGTCATGACTCTTTTCCCATTAGAGTCAGTGTATACCCAAGGGCTATTATTTTCTAGGTCCTCCCTAACTTCTTTGATTTTGCTAGCAACAAAATCGTAGATGTTTGTTTGTGTTGGAACTCTAGTGTTATTTAGAAAAGTGAGGATGAAATTGATGTTGTTGGTTTGTTTGTTCTGTAAAACATTTAGCAGGTGATTTTTGTAGTCTTGATATGTGATTCCACTCGCGACTAAACTGTCTATCATTCGTGCCCTCGATCTGAATTCATCTGATGCTTCTATTTTCTGACGGCATAGATTTATCTTGTCAAATTCAGAGTAGTGTTGGTTCTTTGAAAAGAAGAGGTCACATGCTGTCAGAAAATCAGTAATGGATAAGCCACTAGCTTTGGAGAAGGTTGGGATTTCGGTTAGAGGGGTAATGGTTTGATAGTTGTTAAATATTGTAGGTTGAGTTTGTGGGTAGGGATAATATGGTTGGTTTGGAGGAGGGTTAGGTGGTGGTTAGTGGTATGGTGTGGAGGTGTGTTGACCGGATGGGTTATGGGGAGAAGTAAAGGGGAATTTTTGGTAGGAGTGGGGAGTGTGATGGAGGGGTTGGTACAGTGGGTGCACGGGCGGGGGAATTAGGGGTGTCGGGATATGGGGGTTGAACTGATGATTGTTTATAGGAGGAGTAGCTGGAGCAAATGGTATGGTGGGAGGAATGGGTTGTTGTGGCTGAGAGGGGTTGAAGGGGTCTTCTTGAGAGGGTTGGTTATAAGGGGGTAAGAATTCATCTCTGTACTTTTTGGGGCACTCACTTTCTCCGCTCATACATAGTCCGGGGTTGGTGTCCTTAACATACACGCTGGAAGAAAAGGAACAGTTAGTCTGTTTAAGGAGGACGTCCAGGAAAGGAAGGGAACAATTTTTACTATGTTCGACAGTGAAATAAATCTCCGACACCTCCATGAGTTTCCTCCTCAAGATTTCAAGGTCTTGGTGTGATCAGTTTGGACAAAGACATTATTAAAAGAAATGTGACCCCCACGAAAGAACGTGACAAATTATCTCTCACCATTTATTACAGGAACAAGAAAACATCTTCCCTAATCTTAAGAAATCACACCGCCCCAAAACCTCATGGTATACGTCAATCCCACGTAGTATATAAATTCACCTGCCCAGAGGAGGACTGTACGCCCCTATCTACCTACGTGGGAAGGACAACTACCACCCTGTCCAGAAGAATCACCCTTCACCTACAACAAGGAGGACTGAAACAACACCTTTGGACCCACCACAGACGCCATCTCGACAGGGAAACCA
>NC_134811.1:38966274-38971274 GCF_046742065.1 Oratosquilla oratoria
ATATATATATTTTTTCAACCCCCAAATAACTTTTAATTCCATGCCATCGCATGCCATGGAATTAAAAGTGATTTGTGGTTGAAAAAATATATTAATTGATCACTGGGAACCATTCAGTGTATATATATATATATATATATATATATATATATATATATATATATATATATATTTACATATATATATGTATATATACACATATATATGTATATATATATATATATATATAATTATCTAATATCATTACATTGAGTAATATATATCCAAATGAAATGATATTAGAAAATTAGAAATGTTAGAAGCTATGTATATTAGGGAATGTGCCCCTACCATTAATATTTAGTCTAATATGGTAACGGCCATTCCTTTATTCAATAGCTCTTCAAGACATGTGAGAACTAATCCTACCAATAGTGAGATTGTGTCCACCCTTCTCGCATTGCCCACTGCCTCGACTCTCCCTCCCCCACCTCTGAGAATATCATCTCGGGTCAGGTCGGCGTCCACATACTAATGTAAGCCTTTCCACGTCACCTTAGATCTTACTTATAAGGTATATGGAAATGCGTTCTCTTGTTCATTCTGCGAAAATGTAGTTGTTCTGTGCCTGTTCGATTGTGTTGATTTCTAATTTATTATTTTGAGAATAACTTCTCGAAATCGAAACGTCAACTTGTGTGTTATTAAAATGGATAACTTTGGAAAGCTCATTTATGCTCATCCTCCCAAAGTCAGAACTATAGTGAGGAGAATTGAAAACATTAGAAATAGAATTGATTGTGACAATGCTGTGGTGTTTAACTCAGTTTACATTACAGAGAACCTGAGCCCCAAGTATACTATATATATATATATATATATATATATATATATGTATATATATATACATATATAAATATACATATATATATAAATATCTTTATATATATATATATATATATATGTGTGTGTGTGTGTGTGTGTGTGTGTGTGTGTGTGTGTGTGTGTGTGTGTGTATGTATGTGTGTGTGTGTGTGTGTATGTGTGTGTATGTGTGTATGTGTGCGTGTGTGTATATGTATATATATGTGTATATATATGTATGTATATGTATATATGTATATATATGTGTATATATGTATATATATATATACATACATATATATATATATACATATATACATACATACATACATACATACATACATACATATATACATATATACATACTCCAAGTGTTGATTAACAGTGGCTTCTCCAGCAAGGACATTACTCGGCAAACGAAGAAAATCATGGATAATTGACGACTATAAACGAAAAAAGGATGATTGGTGTTTCTGATGTGTGATGATTGACATATCAGAAACATCAAGAATTGAATACCACGGGGCTCTGTTCTATCCCTTACACTCTTTAATCTATACATGCATGATATATCCACACCAGACACCTCAGAATTACAAATATCTTCCTTCGGGGACGACATAACAATCACATGTACACATTGTAACACAGACAAAGCCGCAGAAATAATGCAGCCATACCTTGATACACTCAACACATGGCTTATTACAAACACACTCAAAATAGCCCCAGCCAAATCTACAGCAACACTTCTCACCAACTGGACAAAAGAACACAAATACATTCCTCATCTCTATATCAACAACACTCTAATACCACACACACACACCAAAAATTCTTGGTGTAACATACGATACATACATGTCATTTAAACAACACATCACAAACATAAGAAATAAATGTACACCTAGACTCAATGCACTTAAATCAATCACTGAAACAACATTTGGACAAAACAAAGCAATTAATACTATAATATACAAAGAATGTATATGCTCAGTGATGAATTATGCGAGTCCAGCATGGGCACCTAATCTCAGTGAGACACACCTCAACACCCTTCAGACCATACAAAACAAAGCTTTAAAAACAATTACAGACTACACATATACAACATCTACAGATCACCTACACTATGAAAAAAAGCCCTCAAAATCAAAGATTACCTTGACATGAGAGGCACACAAACACTTGCTGCAGCCTCCACAAACAGAGCAGACCCACTACATTACATAGCAGAACACACACACACAAAGAAATATAAAAAAACACCCAAATATCTATATCACACACAAATACTCTTTTCTCTTCCTCCAAAACCACCAAATATAAGCCTCTTGAAACATATTCATAATCACATCACTCACTGCTCCATTAACACACAAAAAGACAACACATTGCTGCATGCCAGACCCCCTGATGTTCATCCCTCTGAATCCTCTCTCCCACGAAATGCACGAAAGGACAGAGTCCACCTGGCCAGACTGCGATGCGGCCTTCACCCAGCGCTTCTAAGCTACCAGAAGAGACTAGATGATCACGTTGTGGACAAATGCCCAAGATGTAACACTTCACCCCATACTATTCAACACGTCACGGAAGACTGTATTATACACAATCACACACGCAAACAACACAACATACACTCTACATTTGTGGGAAAACCCCGTTTTGGTCTTAGCATTCCTTGGGAACACGGGACTACTCGGACAGACAGTGTGGGGAACAAGAACAACAACAACGAAAAAAGGAACGAGTCATAAATGTTTACTCAAAATCCACTTTCTCCACTTATTATAAAGAAGAAGAGAGAATAATTAAACAAAAGTAAAGAATAACGTTAAACCAGTCAACCCTGAAAAGATATTGAATTTTATCATATACTACAAAAGTAAGAGGACCAGTCACCTGTTATTGAGAAATAGCCCCCGCCTTGAGAGACACTTCAAAAGTCACATGATGTATAAGTTCACTTAAAACCTAGGGAACTGTGAAGCCCTCCCCTTCACCTATATCGGCATGGCAACCATGAAGTTGTCTCGACGCACAAGCTACCATCTATCAGCAAGAGCGCCCAGGAACCATCTCAAAATGGTGCACAAAATTAGACTCACCATGAAAATGTTGGAAGAAAACACAGAGATTTTATATGAATATAAAGATGCACGTCGTCTGCATATAGTAGAAGCTTTACATATTAAAGACTCAGATCCAAATCTCAACGAACAAGTGCAGGACCTACAAGCTTTAACTAGCATGCGAAGATCAAGCCTCAATCAGGACTGCCCAATTATGTTTCAGTGCGGGCGCGCTCGGCCCAGGTGACACATATATAAGCGCCCACACCAACCCCCAACTCCTCTTCCGTAAAGGATTTTTTATTTATTTATTTATTTGTTTTTCTCACCACCAAATTAACACATTTTAGCGTTGAACAACAAAAAAAAAAACATCTTTACATGGCTACTGAAGAAGGGTTATGAAACCCGAAATCGCGATTTAGCTTTTTCCAATTGATATATTACGGAAACATTATATATCTACAACCTGTCAGCAGAAACAAACACCTCTGAGACGAAAATGTTCTGAAGAGAATCTGTAATACAAAACTCGGGATCACTTTTAATGAAGTATGCATTATCTCCTGCTGATATATACCCTTAATATAAATATATATATATATATATATATATATATATATATATATATATATATATAGGCTATATATATATATATATATATATATGTATATGTATATGTATATGTATATATATATATATGTGTGTGTGTGTATGTGTATGCATGTATATATGTATAGATTATATATATATATATATATATGTATATATATATGTATATATATATGTATATATATATATATATTATATATATATATATGTGTGTGTGTGTGTGTGTGTGTGTGTGTGTGTGTGTGTGTGTGTGTGTGTGTGTGTGTGTGTGTGTGTGTGTGTGTGTGTGTGTGTGTGTGTGTGTGTGTGTGTGTGTGTGTGTGTGTATTCTTTGTTTTACATTCTAATTTTCATTTTTATTCAATATTACATTTTCTTCCAGCTTGAGCAATTCGTTCATCGTAATATTACATGTATTGTTTTTAAATCTTTTGCTTGAGCTATATGTTCGATTTGTCTTCGATCTTATTCAGTTAAAAGAGAGCATAAAAAATGTAAAAAAACAAAATTATCTAGCTAAAATTTTCTTGTAATTTAATTCTGCCAATTGACAAATTATTTCATTCATCTGAGAGAACACACCAAGAATTCAGACGATTTTGTTTACGTATGCAACCACGAATATAATTTTTGTTCCAACGAGAATAAATTCATTATAAAGTATGCGTCTGAAAATCTATCCTCACTAAAAGAAAATATATCACTTCTAATATTTACTTTTTACGTTCAAATAGCTTCTTTTAATCTTCTTTGCCATCTCTATGACTCCACTTCTATGTCATGATGCTTTCCCTAAAGATAACAGCACACATATTTATTTACGAAATACAAATACATTCATATTCTCGATCAAATTAGATTCAATAAAACATTTGATCTTGTCAAATAAGTCAGATACCAGGCCTGCTACCTGATATCTTTGAACTGAATACAGTGAGTCAACATCATTGAACAAAACCAGTCACATCAAACAAGTTTGCCCACTTTCTTGACTCCACTTGCAAATTTTTGTTTAGAAGTGAATTTACTACTCAAGGGCTGAAATCCAAAGTCACTGATGTTGGTTGTCAAGATGGTGTAGTCATCGGGTCCAATGAAAAAAAAAAAATAATAATAATAATAATAGAATTATATATATATATATATTTATATATATATATATATATGAATACATATATATGTATATATATATACGTATATGCATATGTATATAGATATAGATATACATATGGAATGTCACAGAATCTCTATAATTTGAGATTCCTCTGGGTCCTTAATTTGTTTCATCAGCCGAATAGACTCAATAATGTTAGCCAGAATGAACAGGATGCAACACTATGAGAGTCAAATCCTTACTGATTCTATTCCTACCCGACCCTCCATAAAAGTGTTACTGAAAAAATAAAAAACGAAAGGATGAGAAGGAACACTGTAGCTCCCAAAAGGTGAACGTCTCCTCGCGAGGCT
>NC_134811.1:38981274-38986274 GCF_046742065.1 Oratosquilla oratoria
ATATATGTATATATATACATATATATATACATATATATATACATATATATATATACATATATATATACATACATATATATACATATATATATATATATATATATATATATATATATAAGAACATGATACGTAATATATTTCATCAAATCCTTTATGCAGGTTAGTCTCCGACAAGTGTTTTTATCATTTATATTAGTATTTTAGACAAATTATTTGGATGATGGAGAACATAAACACAGGGGAAGGCTCGGAACCCTAAACACTCTAACGTTTCGTTCGCGTACAACTTCTTCAGAGAGTGTACGGAAAACTGTAATTGAAGTTTATGTACCAAACTTAATTACCTTTTCGGATACTTTGGAAAGGTCGTTTTATTGGCGTGTTCTAGAATCAAAATACAAGTTTGTTTAGCTATATTGATAAACCCTCCTCGATGGTTAGATGAATTCTTAGTTGAAATATATGCTGATTCTACAATTCTTCTAGTGAATTTATCAAAACCTATATGTAGCACTTCAGCTCCTCTCCAGTTTGGTAAATGATCGAATTTTTCCACATGTACTACTAAAGAATTAGATGTCCTATGTGCTTTTGTTTCGTTCTTATGTTCATGAATTATTTTAGCTAATCCCTTGATGACTCGCCATAATATTCCATTGAGCAATTATTGCAAAGGATTTTGTATACAACACTGTTTTCAGAATTGGTTCTCTTTTCGTAAGTCTTTATCAAATCTCCTATCCTCTTATTGGTTATTTTAACTATGTTTATATCGGTCTTTGTTTAATATTTGTCTATTATTGGTGACGTTTCTGAGCCAGGTACTGATACAAAGTTGGTAGTATTTTTATCATTTCCCTCTTTATTTCCACGATTATAAATATTTATTACTTTTCTTTTTGTTCTCCTCAACATTCCCTCTAGGTATCCAAGTTTGTCAAAGGTTTCCATAATATAATCAAATTCGTCTTCTAGGTATTCTTTGCTACAGATTCGTAGTGCCCTGAGAAAAAAGCTTATTACTATACCACTCTGTCCTATCATCGTGTGCGGAAAAGTAATGTACTAAATCCTCTTTGTTTGTTTGTTTATATATATATATATATATATATATATATATATATATATATATATATATATGTATATGTATGTATGTATGTATGTATGTATGTATGTATGTATGTATGTATGTATGTATGTATGTATGTATGTATGTATGTATGTATGTATGTATGTATGTATGTATGTATGTGTGTGTGTGTGTGTGTGTGTGTGTGTGTGTGTGTGTGTGTGTATGTATATTTATACATGTACATATATAGCTTTTAAACCATTTACCAACTGCTTGACCATCGTGAAAACTAGATTATGCAAAATAATTGTGAAACACAAGCAAAATACTAAGGATAAAAAATCCTGAAATTTTTTACCAATTTTGATTGAGATATACCCCTGCGAACTTCTTGCATTGTTTCTAGACAGCCCTGGCTAGGCGGGGAGTTGGCATGAGGTCAGCCTAAAAACCCGACGGCTTGCCACAACTAATAGGCTTTGCTCTACTTAGGGTTTCTTACTTCCTTATGGAAGTGGGATGGAGTGCGAGTTGTGTTACAAGAGAAATGTATTTGATTTGGTTGGCATCAGACAAGCGATAAATGTTTATGTACAAGTTTATATAAGTATATATTTTATTTTTTTTATCTTTTGCGCTTATGCGGTAAATTTTTCACTCTTAAATATTTTGCTTTGATTAACACCAGACGATGTAATATTTCAGCAGCTTGATTACTTTTATTTTGCTTTGGTTGATGAATTTGTCATAGATACTTGAATTTCTTCAACACAAGATGATGTAATTTACAGAAGTCTCCGTTTTGCAAATGTTTAGGTTAAGGTCAGATGTTTAGAATATTTGATTTGAAAACTACAAGTCAAAGTTTAAAAATTCTGTGTTGCTGGGGTTAGTGGCAATGCTGAGATCTATATACCTCTGAAGGGCTGCAGATATACACAAGTAAGTCCACAATCCAAAAACAAGTGCATTCGTTTTAGTGTTCTAGAAAGATACAGAACAGCAATACATAAGTGAGTGCTTTGTGAGAATAGACGTTGAAAAACTTGTTCAAATGAAAAGTGCCACCTCGTTGGGTCCTAGCGTGAGTTAAATAGAAACCTTTCAATTCTTTGAAATCCTCTCTTATTCCATAAACTCACTTTGACATCTTCCATTTTACTCTCTTCTCCTTTACTTAAGTTATCCATATTCTCATTACATGAGTTCTCCTATATGACGCTTCTGGTAACTGCCTAGGAAGATTAAACGCTTGGGTTCAAATCCTGGTCAAGGAACAGAGGTTAGGAAGAACATCCACTCTAAGTAATGGTCCCCATCTGCCATAACTAAAGTCTTTTTGCAAGACAACATCCTCTTGATCCTGAACAAGAGATTTCGTTAAATAAAACCAAGTCATCTTTCTTTTCACTATAAAGACTTCACACATATATCTTTATCTCCCATCATCATAATCTACTCCTTCCCTCCCTTACCATGTCTCTCCTCCCTTCTTCGCTCCTCCTTCCTACTTAGGTTTTACAAGTTCACCCAGTATTTCTTAGTTTCCACCCTCCTTCCATACATTTCTTAATTAATGTACCCTCCTCCTTACTTTATATATTCTCTGAATTTTTATCTCTCTCCTTCTCTTCCTACTTATTCACCTCTTCCTCTCCGTATCTTCCTTACTATCTACATCTCCCATTCTTTCCTTACCAGCCTTCCTTCCGTTCCTTATTATTCCTTGCCTCCTATTTCACTCGTTTCTCCCTTACTCTATTATTACTTGCACCCTCTCCTCTTCATTTACTTCTTTGCTTCCCTTTTCTTCCCTACTGATTTTCCCTGTTTCTTTACAGCTTTCTTCTTTACCAACATTGTATATATCCTTTACTCCCACCTTGTTTTCTCCTTGTAATCCCTCCCTCTTTATCGTTCCAGATAGCCTCCACATTGCCTGTTTAAATAAACGCATTTTAGTTAAAGGAATGTCCCGCCACGCACAACGCGGGATGCCATTCATCGCGGCGTGTCCACCAAAGTATGTGGGAGGCCACCGCCACGCGCTTAGCCATACTCGACCTTACTGAGTCGGTGCAACTTTAGCAATGTCCAACGGACGCGAAGAATATCAGTCTGTCGATTGCATGGAGGTCTCGGCGTTGTCCGCATCCCGGTCATTCCAGTGTCCAATACATTTCGCACAAAGACTTCCAGGGTTAATTCCTTCGAACTGGTGATGACCTTTGCAGATATTGCTTCGATCAACACCAGAATGTTTCATTCAGCTGAAAAGCATATTTGGGGCAAGAACGCTTTTATTTGAGCAATATACGCTCAATTTAGTCATATCTCAACCTTTGAGCTATTTTGAATCGTTAAAGATAAGGCAAAACCATGCTTACAAAGCGCCCCACCATTGTGTCTATACACTCTTTTGGCCGAGTCCTTAACATTACCTAGAGCAAAAACGGAGCAATTACTTTCCTCGGGCTTCCCCTCAGCTGAATAAATTGAAAGGGTATTTTTTAATACAGCCCATAAACAACTTTACCTAAATGAAGAAATTATTCTAGATATTTTTTTTTCTATCCTGGGTATCAGGTATAAACTTTTTCCTTTAAATGAATCAAAGCCTACAAGAAAATTAAAATATTTGCCACTTCTAAGGAGAGGTTTTTCTTTGAAATAAAAACATTAAAATTCATTAGCTAGAGGGTAAAGCGAGAACATTACGTGTATCTCGTCTCAGTTATTGTACTCAGAATATAGGAAGGGCACATAAACAAAAACAAGGCCAGGTATAGCAATTCCAAGGAGGTTCTGTTTTCCTTATTATTGCTACATCTATTGTTGTTGTTGTTGTTTTTTGCTATCAATGTTATGGTTGTTGGTGTTGCTGTTGATGTTATTTTTGTTGTTGTTTTTGTTGTTGTTGACGTTGCTGTTGTTTTCGCTGTTGCTACTGCTACTACTGTTGTTCTGGTATTTTTCTTTTTGCTGTTGTTATTGTTGTTGTTATTGTTATTCTTGTTACTGCTAATACTTTGGTTGTTTTAGTTAATGATGTTGTTGTTATTGATAGGTTTCCAGTTGAGTTTCGAAACATTCTTTCCATCCCTCCTTTATCGAGAATGTGCTGCATGACACAACTCCCTGCCTGTTCAGAAGTGACCTCATGTAACCAGCTGGCACTGTACAATTGATCGATGCGCTCAAGCTGCCTCGTCCACCTCCCACAGACCTGTCAGTCGCATGATGATAATGGTGTCTCCATCATTATCATCTTCTCCGTTTATCTCTCTTACTATATATATATAATATATATTATATATATACATATATATGATATATATATATATATATATATATATTCTGGTTGAAATCAACTGCACTAGTTGCTTTAACAATCTTCAAGACTGTATTCTTTAATCTGGAGAATACTTTCCTATTAGCAACTGAGAGGGACAGGAAGTAGTCATTCATGACTCTCAAAAGAATATACACAGTGTATGCCAACTGATATATTTTTGCATAGTAATAGTATTGAACAACTATTGACTCCACCGAAACTATAGTTTTTCGCCTCGTCGTGAGGCGTCTTCAGGGTGAGGACTGCTTTGTAGGATGCTCTGCTATATTGAAGGTCTTCCAACGAATAATGACCGCTGGTTGGATGGGCGGGCTTATAAGGCTCAGCCTGCCTAGCTCAGACGGAATACTGGCCTCTCATTGGCTGAGAGGTGCAGTATGGGATTTTGTCCGGGAGCCAAGGGGGTGGGATTTTGTCTGGAAGCCAAGGGGGTGGGATTTTGTCTGGAAGCCAAGGGGGTGGGATTTTGTCTAGGAGCCAAGAGGGTGGGATTTTGTCTGGGATTCAAGAGGGTGGGTTTTGTCTGGGAGTTAAGAGGGTGGGATTTTGTCTGGGAGCCAAGAGGGTGGGATT
>NC_134811.1:38991274-38996274 GCF_046742065.1 Oratosquilla oratoria
CGGTGTGCCCTATGAAGTTGATGGACGAGACACCGAACTCAGATTTGTCGGGATTGATGTAGATGCCGTAGTCTTGTAGTCGGATAAAGACATGTTTCAGATGGTATTGGTGCATGGCTTCGTCCGAGCTGGCGATGAGCACATCGTCGACGCAAGTGAAGCAAAATGGCAGACCTCCTAGGACTTCGTCTATGAATCTCTGAAAATTTTGGTCAAAGTTCTTGAGGCCGAAGGGCATTCGGACGTATTCAAACAAGCCAAAAGGCGTCATCACAGCTGCTTTTGGAATGCCCGGCGGGTTGACTAGAATGTGATGGAAGGCTTTGACAAGGTCGATCCGACATTATATGTGAGTTCCTGCAAGGTGTTAGTACCTATCTATTACAGTTTGCGAGTTGGGGGCGCGACAGTCCCCACATGGTCTGAAATCGCCGTTGTTTTGGGGGGCAATATGGAGCGCTGACGACCAGTTACTTGGGCTTGGGCGAATGATGACTTGACGCATGAGGGCTTCCAGTTCTGCCTTGGCTAGTTTGGGGTGTTCTGGAGCTAGACGACGGGCCTTGTCATAGACTGGAAGTCCCGTAGTCTCTATGTAGTGCACTACATGGTGTTTCACGGTAGTGGTCGTGGAGTAAAGTTGTGTTAAAGTAGAGAAAGACCTGAGGAGAGAAGCAAACTTGTTATCGGCACTGATGGTTGAAAACTGGCTATTTACTCCGGTTGTTGGTCTGGCGTTGGATGAAATCGATGTAAGGGGATCGTGGAGCTTGCGATTTTTTATGTCGATCAGGAGATCGAAGTAGATAAAAAAAATTGGCGCCAAGAATTGGTTGGAAAACTGCTGCAACTTAGAAGGTTCATTCAAAGGATCAGCGGAGGTTGAATTCTAGCTGAAGTGTCTTTCTCTTGAAAACGGGTATCTTGGTGCCATTGGCTGCGTAGAGGTAAGACGTCGGCGGCAGTGAGTGCTGGGTTGCTGTGGCAGACAGGACACAGATTTCAGCTCCAGTATCTATGAGGTATGTGGCGTTTGAGAGTGAATAAAAAAAAAAAAAAAAAGTTTCGATGTATGTTGGCGAGCGCTGTGCGCCGTTAGCGCCCGACCATCTCGTTTAACGGAGCTAGTAAGAAGGTGCACGGCTGTACGCACTTCTTTGCATCTTGTCCAAAGCGATGATGGTAGAAACAGACGCCTGAATTTTGTTTGGGTCTCCCTCTCGATGTAGACCTGGAGCAGTTGCGGTGGTATCTGGGTGACGGGGGTCGTCTGTGAAGGTTAATCTGTTATTGGAGGGCGCTGACCTGGAGGGCAATTTTGGAGACTAACTCGACTAACGCCTGCGTTTCGGACTGGTCGGCGAGCTTGGCGATGATAGGACGCGCGACTGGTACTGAAGTCATGAAGTCATCAGCAAGCGTGGCTAGTTCTTCGAGTGAGAGCTTGTTCTGGGCACTAAAGAGGTTGCCTTGGATGATTGGTGGCAGGCGCTGGTAGAATAGTTAAAGTAAGTTGGATTGATCGAATGCTGCGCATTTGTTTTCGAGTAATCACTTCATGCGTCGCAGCGAGTCGGACGGTTTCTCATTTCCAAGTTCTTCTGTAGAGAGGATTTCCTGCAGGCGTGCATATTCGGAAGACTCGACGGAGCCCAGAGTGGCTTGTTTCAAACCCCCATATGGGATATTGGATGTAGGTGCCTTGGAGATGGTGTCCGAAACCAGGAGGAGTACGTCAGGTGGTAAGAGGATGCAAGCAGGTTTTGTTAGGCTGGATACACTCGAGGATTGTGAAGATTGTGAACTATATTGTTTGGTCACGGCTGGAAAAAGGGGGTGCGCAGAATGCACTTCCTGTGTTCCGACGGTTGGTGGTGTTATCGTCAGAATGTAACTGTCCGAACATTTAGTTCGTCACAGTTTATATACCATTACGCACATTTGAGATGAACACTTCCGTGCTCAGTGCTAATGGCTGGTACTATTCCTTAATCAACAGCTATCTACCAAAAGAATACATATGATATTTAAAGCCAACCTCATGACTAATCTGTTTATTCAAAATGCTGATGATACTATGTACAACAATGGTGATAAGTTGTATAGACACGGTAAAGGAAACATGGACTGGAGGTGAAGCTTTATTCCTGACGTTTCGTCTAACGACTTTCTCAAAGGAATGAGCATACTAGAAACATACAGAGATTATAAACCCGCCTTATGGCTCAAGGGGGTGTACGAGCGTATAGCGCTGCGTCCTGATTGGCCCGCTGAGACAGCCAATCACGAAGCGCTATATTCGCTGAAGATTTGGCCCAGGTGAAGCTCCCAGCCTTATTGTTGATATTCGGACGAGTGGTGATGTACGCAGCTTCTATAGATTTTCTGATCTTCTTATCCATACCTTCGTGTAGAATCTCGGCTCGGTTCCATTGTGGGAGGTGCCCAGACTCGTCAACATGCACCACCATTGCGTTGGTGAGTCTATGGTGACGGAGGTCGGCCTTATGCTCCCTGATTCTAGTGTTAAGGCCCCTCTTAGTCTCTCCGTAGTATGCTTTATCGCATGATGTGCATGGGATCTTATATACGACGCTGTCTTCTCTCCCCCTCATCTTAGTCCCGCTTTTTAACATGTCACCAATCTTCGTTCCCGATGTTACGGCTGCTTTAACTTCCGTGCTCCTGAGCATTCTAATAATGTCTCCTACCTTCTCAGAGTTAGGAAGCGCCATGTATGATGTTTTTGTGGTGGCGTTGCCTTCTCTTAACCTGAGCTTAAGACGAAGAGCGGAAGAAATAATCCACACAAGCAGGTTAAGAGAAGGCAACGCCACCACAAAAACATCATACATGGCGCTTCCTAACTCTGAGAAGGTAGGAGACATTATTAGAATGCTCAGGAGCACGGAAGTTAAAGCAGCCGTAACATCGGGAACGAAGATTGGTGACATGTTAAAAAGCGGGACTAAGATGAGGGGGAGAGAAGACAGCGTCGTATATAAGATCCCATGCACATCATGCGATAAAGCATACTACGGAGAGACTAAGAGGGGTCTTAACACTAGAATCAGGGAGCATAAGGCCGACCTCCGTCACCATAGACTCACCAACGCAATGGTGGTGCATGTTGACGAGTCTGGGCACCTCCCACAATGGAACCGAGCCGAGATTCTACACGAAGGTATGGATAAGAAGATCAGAAAATCTATAGAAGCTGCGTACATCACCACTCGTCCGAATATCAACAATAAGGCTGGGAGCTTCACCTGGGCCAAATCTTCAGCGAATATAGCGCTTCGTGATTGGCTGTCTCAGCGGGCCAATCAGGACGCAGCGCTATACGCTCGTACACCCCCTTGAGCCATAAGGCGGGTTTATAATCTCTGTATGTTTCTAGTATGCTCATTCCTTTGAGAAAGTCGTTAGACGAAACGTCAGGAATAAAGCTTCACCTCCAGTCCATGTTTCCTTTACCGTGTCTATACAACTTGTTCACATGGATTTTCATAATGGTGATAAGATTCTTAATTCTTTGTTTTTGGTATAAAATAGTTTACAATCTTTGTAAAATTATATATATATATCCTTGTTACGGGATATACAAAAACATCTTTTATTCTATTTACAAGAGAAATGAAATTGTTGGAGTGAAAACGTACAATCACCCACCCACACCCACACCCACACCCACCCACCCACCCACACCCACACACACACACACACACACACACACACACACACACACACACACACACACACACACACACGCACACACACGCACACACACACACACGCACACACACACACACACACACACACACACACACACGCACACACGCACACACACACACACACACACACACACACACACACACACACACACACACACACACACACACACACACACACGCACACACACACACACACACACACACACACACACACACACACACACACACACACACACACACACACACACACACACACACACACACACACACACACACACACACACACACACACACACACACACACACACATATATATATATATATATATATATATATATATACATATTTATATATATATATATATATATATATATATATATATACATATGCAATAAGAACACTAGGAACGTGTGGTTTATAAATGCAAGGTAACCACTTAAGAAAATAAACAAACGGATCAGAGCGCTTTCGTATATTACATCTTCAGTGTAAATTACAAAGAAAGAGGGTACAGCAAACATAATACAGTAGGACAATAGTATAAGGAACTCACTAGGTAAGGTTGTGGACGAATTGTCCGGGCGAGGGTCACACGTCCAGTATTCTTACATTTTGTAATTATTGGCTATTTCTTTGCAAATATAATTATCAATTTTGTACAATCCTAAGTTAAGGTTAAAGTTGTTATCTTTTGTAATTTTAATCAGGAAACTTTCAATTAAATTCCTTTCGACAAAATTATTGTTGTAAGTAATCACTTAGCGTTTTCCCAGTTGATAGGGTGATTAAAAGTGCTTAAATGTTTAAAAATGGCACTTGACTCATTCCCGTCTTTGACACATTTCTTGTGTTGTTTTATCCTGACAGAAAGATCTTTTGCCGTTTGGCAGATATAGAATTTATCACATATTTTGCAAGGAATTTTGTACACACAGCCTTTTTGGCAATTTTTTGAATTATTAATTGGGTATTGTTTGATAGTGTTATTGTTTCTGAAGGCTACATTGATGTTAAAATTCTTAAGTAATTTGGGAACAATAGTTAAATTTTCTTGGTAAGGTAAAACTACTAGGTTATTATGGACATTGGATTTGTTAGGCTGAGAATTGTAATACGTTTTCCTTGCAAAATTGTAACAAACATCAATGAAATGTTTAGGATATTTCAATCCAAAACTAATATCGTAAACATTTCTTATTTCCTCATCAATGTACTCGGGACTGCAGACCCGTAAAGCTCTAAGAAACATTGATGAGAAAACCGATC
>NC_134811.1:39001274-39003774 GCF_046742065.1 Oratosquilla oratoria
GTATACATGCTTTTAGGATTTACTCAGCTACGTTCATTCCTGAATAAGAGCTACCCTGCCTAAAAGCCCCCCTTCTCTATCACGTCCATTTGTAGATATACTACTCTCCCGGCTCGACCCTTGTCGTTGGTATAGCCAAACAAACACAGATAAGCCTTCCTTAGCGTATGTAAAACTTTATTACCCCACAGGTAAAGTTTATACAATGTAGGTAAAGCCTTTATAGTAAACGTGGCTTCCGTGTATTTCGGGAAGTAAATCTTCTTAATGCAGATAATGCCATTTTAGTGATGGTAAAGGCTTCATGACTAGGCTTATCTCACCCTCTATTACTTTTGATATTTTCTTTTGTGGTATTCTGGGCACTAGGATGGAGGTTCCCTGGAGTCGCTGTAATGTTCGTGGAGAGCTGTTATTTCTCTTAGGGGAGAAGAGGAACTGGTTAGGAGGTTATGCTCCTACTTTTCTTTGTTTATTGTCCGAACGAACAGGAGCCTTTGATAGAAAACAAACAAGTTTGTTCTTAATCTGTTTCAAAAGCTTGGGTAGCGTTTTTGGCGAAAAGAATTACCATTAAAGGCGAAAGAGAAAATAAGAAAAAAAAAAATAGAATAAGTAAACTAACAAATGAAAAAAAAAATCTATCACTTCTCTTCGATCACAGTGAAGTCAGCTTTGATACAAAACTTTTTCAAGCTATTGTTTTTTCCTCTACTAAATATCATTTGGTTTTGAACAATATCACATTATGTCCCTGAATTGTAGGGGCTGCAATGTAATTTCATCTTTAGTATGACTCAAAGTATTGTTGCTAAATTACTGCAATCAATTACTAAACGGAAGACAATAGAAGTAAAATGGCCATATTTCATCACTAGAAAATTTTAAATCAAAGAATTACAAAGGATTACAAAGGCGGAGCATGCCGACAGGAGACATTTTGATTCATATCTAGGTGGGATGCGAAAAAAAAATCATATTAATAATAAAATAATAAATAAAAACTATGATAATGTAAATAACAAATAAAATACATAAATAAATGCATAGGTATAGTTAAATAATAAACAAACAGGTAAATAGTAAATAATAATAAATTGACATATAACTAATAATAAATAAAAATCAGACAGACAAATGATAACAAAACAAAAACAAATAATATAAGATAAACTATAATCATTACAGCATCTTACTTAGGTATTTATCTAAATGATTCTTAAAGCTTCGAACTGAACTACATTGCACTACCTGTGCAGGAAGTTTATTCCATTCATTAACTACACGGTTGGCAAAGTTGTTTCTACCTACTTCCAAATTGAATCTATTTCCGGAGAGTTTAAGACCATTGTTTCTTGTCTGATTCTCATTCAATGTAAAAATTTGGTCACTTTTGATGTTGTCAATTCCCTTTAGAATTTTAAAGACCTGTATCAAGTCACCTCTGAGTCTACGCTTTTTTAGGGAAAACATATTCATATGTTTTAGTCGATTTTCGTATAATTTATTTTTTATATTTGGAATCAGTTTTGTGGCTCGCCGTTGTACTCTTTCCAATCTGTTAATGTCTTTAATGAGATTCGGTGACCATACGGAAACAGCATATTCCAAATGTGGACGAACTAACGATTTATATAGCTTGTTAATGAGTGATGGACTTTTGAAATCAAAAGATCGCGCAATCAGTCCTAGAATCTTATTTGCTTTCTCAGAGGCTGAAATACACTGCTTGGATGATTTGAGATCGTTACTGATGATTACCCCGAGATCTTTTTCACTATCCACTTTTGTTAACGAATTTCCAAATAACTTGTAATCGTACTTACTGTTATTTTTACCTATGTGCATTACCTTGCATTTACTTGTGTTAAATTTCATTAGCCACTTTTCAGACCATTGCTGTAATTTATCTAAATCTTCTTGAATATCTAATTGGTTTGAGTGATCATAATAATCTCAGACAACTGAAATTATTTGTCATTTGGTATATTTAAGGTATTATTTCAATATTGTGTAATACGCACACTACATATTTGCCAATCTTTCCTTGTTGTCATAGATCACCTTTCAAAATGTTTATTACAATCATGTGAGTCAAACTTGTACATTACAGTTATACGTATATCTAATGAAATATATAGGTATGGGAAGGTTTATAAATAACGCTGTATAGTATATGTGTGGGCCATTAACCCATGGGGAAAACCATACGACGAAAAATAGTGGAAATAAAATAACACAAGCAAAAACATACAAGTGACTAAAAACTGTGCTAGCAGAAAAGCGAACGCGTGATGATAGGCAGGATCAAGTCTATAT
The DNA here is from genome assembly GCF_046742065.1 of Oratosquilla oratoria. Lineage (NCBI taxonomy): Eukaryota > Metazoa > Arthropoda > Malacostraca > Stomatopoda > Squillidae > Oratosquilla > Oratosquilla oratoria. The sequence continues at coordinate 39,003,594 of NC_134811.1, forward strand.
ACTCGTAGAAGTAGAGCTATTGTGACTCATCAGAAGAGTTAAAATATTTAATGGGTGATTAAGAAATGGTGTCAGGAGGCGATAAGTAATACTACTTCCAATCTAAATCTTAGATAAGGATAATTCGATAGGATACACGTACACATGTGCACGTGCGTGTTCATGATGAAGACCACAGTGA
>NC_134811.1:39028774-39033774 GCF_046742065.1 Oratosquilla oratoria
ATATTTATATTTACATTTATATTATATTTATATTTATATATATATTTATTTATATTTATATTTATATTTATATTTATATTTATATTTATATTTATATATATATTTATATCTATATCTATATCTATATTTATATTTATATCTATATCTATATTTATATTTATATTTATATTTATATTTATATATATTTATATATATTCATATATATTTATAAATATCTATATATATATCTATATTCATATTTCTATATATAAATATGTATGTGTATGTATAAAGAATACTGTTCAATAGTCTTTTGTTTGTCGAAGGGTGGGTTTATAATTACAGAGTTGTATGTAATTAGTAGTCATTACATGTAAACCAATCAAGAAAAAACATATATCCTGACAGATGAAAGATTGGTTGATATAATGATCACTCAACATCTATTATGCAAGTTGTTGCCTCATTTAAATCTTAAACTTTTTATGCATGGATATAACGAATTATATTTGGCTTTTTTCAAGTACTTGTTGGTAAAGTACACTGCAGATATGTTCAAATTAATGTCGGGCAAGAGTCAGCCTATGATCAACGAGGATCAATATATATATATATATATATATATATATATATATATATATATATATATATTTATATATATATATAATATAATATATATATATATTAAGAATTTCCTTTATATGTAAGTAAAGCTCTTTGTCTTTGCCCCCCAAAAATATTGAATTGTATATACGTCAAAGAAACCCCATGAAAATATAAGTTTATATTCTAAACCCATTAAAAACTAAACCAATGATTCTTGTTTTTTTTTTTTTATTCTAAAACACATTTTTTTCACCATATGCCAAGATATTCTTCACCCCCCTCCTTCCCTTCATAGTTCCTCCGTCTCATTTAACCTTTTTTATCTTCTTCCTTCCTTCCTCACTTCCAATTTCCTTATCTCGCTCCTCCTCTCTTTCTTTCCTCCTTTCTTGTCAAGACAAACATCGCCTCAGTTCCTTCTCCCTCCACCATTGTCCAAAGACACCAATTTTCCTGCCGGTCTTCTTTCCTCCTGACGTCATCCTTTACGTCATTCTTCACTTCAACTATTCTTCCTTAAGCTGCGATGCCATCTTTGTAACTTTTTCATGTCATTACGTATTTCATTATTCTGGCGTTCCGTTCCCATAAGTCCCATGGTTTGTCAGACTTCACTTTCATCGCTCAGGTTTTCCATCGACCTATCGTCACTTCCTCCCGTTTTCTTAGTATGGCGTTGTTATTTCTTTGTTTCTTTATTTCTTCAGTGAATATCTCTCTCTCTCTCTCTCTCTCTCTCTCTCTCTCTCTCTCTCTCTCTCTCTCTCTCTCTCTCTCTCTCTCTCTCTCTCTCTCTCTCTCTCTCTCTCTCTCTCTCTCTCTCTCTCTCTCTCTCTCTCTCTCTCTCTCTCTCTCTCTCTCTCTCTCTCTCTCTCTCTCTCTCTCTCTCTCTCTCTCTCTCTCTCTCTCTCTCTCTCTCTCTCTCTCTCTCTCTCTCTCTCTCTCTCTCTCTCTCTCTCTCTCTCTCTCTCTCTCTCTCTCTCTCTCTCTCTCTCTCTCTCTCTCTCTCTCTCTCTCTCTCTCTCTCTCTCTCTCTCTCTCTTTCTAGTAGGTAATATATCTATCTAAACTCATTAACATATGAATATACAATTTATCATATCATTGGCCGCTACTCAATAACTCAGGTATTCTTTTGATTGCAGCATTTTGTACATTTATTCACAAATGATTGATGAATAATGTAATTCTATACATGCAATTCACAAATGGCTTTGAAACAATGTAACACTATATGTGCAATCATCACAAATAATTCATTGTCCAGGAAGTAGCTATCCCCCTCAAAGACATCTTACTTATTTCTATCCCCAGAGAGATTGGTGTCTCTTCCTTTCACATGTTGACACAGCACCAACTCAACTGTCGCTTTTTAGCGCGGACTTGCTCGTAAGTTCGGCTGTACTCCTGAACTAAAGGAAACACATGTTTCTTCTGACATACTTATCGGCATTTGCCACTTTTTATCATCCCAGACCCGTGTCACACACCCAACCCTCCCTTGCTACACGTAAATTGGGTTCTTCAAGCTAACATTGTCTTTTTAAAGGCTTGCCATCACTATCATCGATAGCTTATATGTCTTCTTCGCTGCACTTGTAAGATACTTTCCTGAAGGAATATAACTTTTGCAAAACATTCCTGGATTTTAGTATACGTAAGCATAAACACGCGCGGTCCCCATAACACTTTTTTTTACTGCAGTGTACCCATTACCTGTGTACACATCTGCCTGTGTACACGTCTTTCTACGTGTCTGACTATCTGCCTGCAGGTTCTGTGTGTACTTCTGGCTGGCTATCCGTCTGCTTCTGACATAAAAATGACGGGAGAAGAAGAGGTCGTTGTTTGATTGTTTGCTTAGGTTTCATTTAACTATGTCACCATGTACTGCTCCAGCAATTAAAAGTTTGAGTTAAGTAGACACTCTTTCGGGAATTTTCATGTTAGTTAAAAGTTCTTGTAAAGAAGGTCTGCCTTTATGGTCCTCGTAGTAATGGTTGTAAATAGGGTCTTATGAACGTTGAAAATTCATACGTTTTTTACGAAAGGTCATTGTTAACGTAGATAGGAACAAGGGACATATACTACCGAGGTATTTGTTGGTTCACTTCTGAAACTCCGTTGAAGGAGCATGACTAATGTGCATAAAAAAAAATCTGTGCTAGAAGGCTAGTGAAAGCAGAAGAACTTGATCTCAAAAACCTGCTGCAAATATAAGTCCTTTCAGATGCTTTTAACCGCACGTTTTATTTCTTCGTGACTTTTGTGTGGTAAAACTTCTTGTGAAAGCTTGTAAGAGGAGTGAGGGTGCTACTAGGTGGTCTTAGTTTAGTTTGATGTCCCTTCCTATCAGGGCAATGGTATAGCCGTTGTTAGTAGGGAGCTGACGTATATAGTCAATTCCTACATAAACACCAGTTTAGATTTTCTCTATTTAGCATTCATAATGGTCTTGCTTTTAGCCAACTTGACATACAAGGCAGTTTTGATGGACAACCCGGCACAATGAAGTCAGGAAAAGTATCCAAGAAGGAAAGACGCCCTTCTTCATTGTGTGCAACGGTAAAATAGAGTAATGTATTCTGTGATTTGATGCATTTCGTTGTTAATGACCACATAGACATTTGAACATGTTGGCGAAGTCATAATAATGTTTTCTAACCGGTGTGTGTGTGTGTGTGTGTGTGTGTAACACACACACACATACACACACACATACACACACACACACACACACACACACACACACACACACACACACACACACACACACACACACACACACACACACACACACACACACACGTGCAATTGCAAAACTTGTGTATTTCAATCGTTTTACTGAGAGAGGAGTGGAAGGTAGTGAAGGATAGAGTAGAAGTAGGAGTGGATGAAGAATGGGGATGGTTCAAAGAAGGAGTCACAAGGTGTGCAAAGATGATGTGTGTGTCTTCCAGGAATATCATTAAGGAATGGTAATAAGGGGTAGGATGAGGAAGCAAAGAAGCTTGTAGAGGAAAAGAAGCAAGCATTCACAGATTGGTTACAAAATAGGACAAGAGAATCATATAAGAGGTACAAAGAAAAGAAAAGAGAAGTACAGCATAAGATAAAGGAGGCAGAGTAGAATAGATATGAAATGGGGTAAGCGTATGACAGAATTTTTTTTAAATAATAAGATGTTTTGGATGAAATTGAGAAAGGAAGAGGCGAATCAAGTAGAGAAGAAAAGGTAAAAAATGCAGATGGAGAAATGATAATGAAAGAGACGGCAGTAAAAGGAAAATGAACAGAGTATTTTAGGGAGTCACTAAATGTGAAAGAGGATAGGGAGGAAAAGGTAGTTGTAGTGGGAAGCGCTAAGAAAATGGCAATGAGGAGCTAGAAAAAGGGAGGAAAAATAAGGAAAGATGAGGTGAAGGCAGTTGTTACGATGATGAGAGCAGGTAAGGCACCTGGGTTGGATGGATGTCATTCAGAATGTTAAAAAAAATGGAGGTACAATGATGGTGGACTGGCTGGTGAGGTTATTTAATGTTTGTTTAAGAGAGGGTAGAGTGCAGGAGGACTGGAGGAGTGCCTGTATAGTTCCAATTTACAAAGGAAACGGGGACAAGTGTGAGTGTAGTACTTTCAGAGGGATCAGTTTGTTGAGTGTAGTTTGGAAGGCTTATGTGAGAGTTTTGATTGAGAGGATGAGGAAAGGAACAGAGGGAGTAAATGGTAAGGACCAGTGTGGGTTTATGACAGATAGGAGTTGCGTGGATCAGATTTTTGTGGCAATGCACATATGTGAGAAGGCTTTAGGAAGAGGTAATGATGTTTTTTGAGTCTTTATGGATTTGGAAAAAGGTTATAACAGGGTAGACAGGAAGGCGCTGTGGGAAGTATTGCAGATACTGTTATATGGGATAGGAGGAAAGTTGTTAAGAACAGTCAAGAGTTTTTATGAGAGTAGTAGAGCCGTTGTTAGAATCAGAAATGGAGAGAGTGAGTGGTTTGTGGTAAAGGTGGGACTTTGCAAGGGATATGTTATGTCACCTTGTCTGTTCCATTTATACATGGATGAGGTGGTGTGAGAGATAAATGCAAGGGCAATGGGTCGGGGATTGGAGATGAAAATGGAGAAAAGTGGGATATATCCAGTTGTTGTTTGCTGACGAGACTGCGCTTGTGGCAGGATAAGAGAAGGGATTAAGGAAGTTAGTGACACAGTTTGGGAAGATGTACTAAGGAAGTTGAAGAAAAATTTGGGTAAAAGTAAGTTGATGAGATGTACAAGGAGAGAATGTGGCAATAAACTGAAAGTGAGTATTGATGGAGAGAGACTGGAGGAAGTCGATATTTTTAGATGCTTGGGTGTGAATGTGGCGGAAAAGGAAGGAGTGGAGGTGGAGGAAGAATGTATATTG
>NC_134811.1:39076274-39083774 GCF_046742065.1 Oratosquilla oratoria
CTGAAGAGTTTGTTGGAAGACGTTGGAGTAATTCTCGCTCCATATGCGTGTGTGCGCACGTGTGCACAATGGGCATCGAAGGGGTTGATAATAGATGCTCGGCCAGCTACTACTCATAGTCCTCAGTGAGATTGATACTCATGAAATATAAGAAATAATACAAGGCCTTTTGCAGAACGTTGGCATGCAGATACATACACATAATGTTGGAATAATGGTGGTATGGGGAAATACTCATGAATAAAATGAAATAGACTTAATTGTATGAGCATGCGAAAATAGATATTATTTTCATTCACCTAGGCAAAAATATACATTTATGAAGTTGTCGCTCGATTGCAAAGGTTATAGGGGAAGAGGAACTGATGGCTTAGGTGGAGAGAATTGATGATGATCCTCTATTGCAGGGGTAGTGTAAGTTTGTGAGGAGACACTCTCTATGTCGAGACCACGGGGACTCTTTTGACATGATCTTTGTGCAAGACGGTCTCGGTAAGATCGTACAAACCTAGTGCTTTGACATTATTCTTTGACTCATGTTCAATGATACGATGGGGTCCAGAGAGCTCAGGGTGTAAGCAATGTCTCTAATTCCAAAGATACAAATTCTGGCTCATTTGTAATGCAAACGGGTAATTTCGTCCTTAGTTAGATGAAGAGTATTATGCATTATCTTGAAAATATTATTGAAATTTGCTACTTTGACCTTGATATAATAATTAAAATTGTAAATGAGAGGTAATTCTGAAAGAGGAAGATCATATGGTAGCCTTTTGTCCTAGCCAAAGAGGACAAAATGAGGATATTCTGATACTGACCTCTTAATGGAAGTATTTATACAAGCTTTTATCATGGGAGCATATTCATCCCAAGAAAGGCGAAGATCAGAAGCAAGATGTCTAAGAACATTGAGAATCTTTCTATTCTGGCGATCAACTAAGCCATTTGAACTAGGGTGATAAGCAGTAGTGTTGCATTTCTTGATTTCAAAGTAATTACAAATGTGCGAAATAATCTCATTGTTAAATTCAGTTCCTTGTCAGAAATCAGACTTTTGGGTGTAGTAGAGGGGCATATGAGTTTGTTAACAAGGGCCTTTGCTACATGTTTTGCTGTTTTGTCTGGTAGGGAGATAAGAATACGGAATGGTAAAAAGGGTAGAAACAGACAAAGAAGTATTGGTTTCCAGTGGGTGTAAGTGGTAGGATAAAAAGATCAACAGCAACTGTGTCGAATGGTTTAGAAGGGGTAGGGTAAGTTAGCAATGACACATGACCGCTGATATGACCTTTGTGAATCGCGCAGGAGTGACAAGAATCAATGTAGGCGTGTATATCTTTACTCATGGTTAACCAGAACTAGTGCAATCTGAATTATATAACGCATTTCTCCTTGCTATGGCGTGCAGCAATGGGGGAATCGTGTATAAGCTTTAAAACTTTTGGAATGAGATCCGTAGGGGCTACAAGTTCAAACACTGATCTGTTTGGTTCATGTTTGTTCGTTAGTGTTGTTTTGTGATATAATATATCACTTACTAATCGGGAGGCAAGTTTTCTGTGTCAGTTGTGTCTGGAGACTCAAGGAAGTATATGACACGTTTTCAAAGCGGGTCTGATCTCTGCCCTGACAATTCGCGCTTGTGTAAGAGTTACTGAAGTAGGATTGTGAATGATGGTCGCAATATGATGACTAAGAACGTCTTCAATTAGGTTTGCTTTTCCTTGAACATAATGAAAAGTTGGCATGAATTCTTGTAAGATAAAAATCCAGTAGGCAAGATTTCCTGAAATATTCTTTCCTTTGAAGAGGTGTAAGATTGGTTGAAGATCTGTATATATGCGTATCTCGTAACCAAAGATGATCTCTTTGAAATGTTTGAGTGGTTATATAACTGCTAATGCTTCCATATCTGTGACTGAGTAATTTCGCTCGTGTTTGTTGAGTGCGATCCGCATAGGCAATTGGTCTGAGTTTTGTGCATTAGGACTGCACCAAGTCCATTGTAGGACGCATCAGTGTAGATTGTGAAAAAAAGCTTGTGGTTTGGGAAATCAAGGACAGGTGTCGTGGTTAAGGCTTTATTTAAGTCATTAAAGGCTTTTTCTTGGTCATGTGTCCAAATGACGGGTGTATCCTTAAGTTGAGAAGTTAATGGTGCTGCTATACTAGCGTAACCTTGAATGTAATGTCTACAAAATCCTGATAGACCAAGGAATGAACGTATGTGTCCTAAAGAAGTAGGGCGTGGAAAATCAATTATTGCCTTGACCTTGTCCTGCGAGGTTAAAATTCCTTGCGAATTAATTACATGGCCTAGGAAGCATATTTATTTCTGAAGGGTGGGACACTTCTTAACCTTCAGTTTGAGACCTGCATGTTGTAGTCGTGAGAAGACAGTGTGTAAAGTATGTAGATGTTCGCTAACGGATTTAGAAGCGATAAAAGGATTACAAGGGATTACAAAAGCGGAGCATACCGACAAGAGACCTTTTGGTCCATATCTAGGTTGGATGCGAAAAAATCATAATAATGATAAATAAATAAATGAATAAATAAAAAATATGCTAATGTAAATGATAAATGAAATACACAAATAAGTGCGTAGGCATAGTTAAATAATAAACAAACAAGTAAATAGTAAATAATGATAAACTGACATATAACTAATAATAAATAAGAATCAAGCAAATAATAATAAACAAACGAACAAATGATAACAAAACAAATAAACAAATAAAATAAGACAAATGAGAGTCATTACAGCACCTTGCTTAGGTGTTCATCTAAATGATTCTTAAAGCTTCGAACTGAACTACATTGCGCTATCTCTGCAGGAAGTTTATTCCATTTATTAACTACATGGTTGGCAAAGTCGTTTCTACCCATTTCCAAATTAAATATCTTTCCAGAAAGTTTGAGAACATTGTTTCTTGTCTAATTCTCGTTCAGTGTGAAAAAAAAAATCACTTTTGATGTTGTCAATTACCATTAGAATCTTAAAGACCTGTATCAAGTCACCTCTGAGTCAACGCTTTTTAAGGGAAAACACATTCATATGTTTTGGTCGATTTTCGTATGATTTATTTTTTATGTTTGAAATCAGTTTTGTAGCTCGCCGTTGTAATTCTTCCAATCTGTCAATTTCTTTAATGCGATTCGGTGACCATACGGAAACAGCATATTCCAAATGTGGACGAACTAACGATTTATATAGCTTGTTCATGAGTGATGGGCTTTCGAAATCAAAAGATCGAGCAATCAGTCCCAGAATCTTATTTGCTTTCTCAAAGGCTGAAATACAATGCTTGGATGATTTGAGGTCGTTACTGATAATTAAACCGAGATCTTTTTCACTATCCACTTTTGTTAACGAATTTCCAAATAACTTGTAATCGTACCTACTGTTACTTTTACCTATGTGCATTACCTTGTATTTACTTTTGTCAAATTTTATTACCCACTTTTCAGACCATTGCTGTAATTCATTTAAATCTTCTTGAATATCTAATTTGTTTAAGTGATCATTTGCCATTACGCACATTTTTGTATCATCAGCAAATTTGGAAAACAGTAGATTTTAGTCCATGGTCTATATCATTTATATATACTATGAACAGAAGTGGCTCAAGAATGGAACCCTGAGGAACTCCACTCGTAACGTTTTTCCATCCAGAAGTTTTTCCATTTAAAACAACCCTTTTTTATCATTCAACCAATTACTACCCCAACTTAGTAGGCTACCACTTATTCCGTGTGAAGCTAACTTAGTAAGTAGTCTTTCGTGATGGACGGTATCAAAAGCTTTTGCAAAGTCTAGCTATATTAAATCAGTATTGTTTCTTTTGCCATGATTCGAGATAACTGTGTTGTAGAATTCGAGTAAGTTAGTCACACAAGAACGTTTCCATCTGAAACCATGCTGGCTATCATTTATCAAACACTTACTTTCTAAATCATGTTTGATAGTATCCGTAAAGATAGTTTCCATTATTTTTCCTACGATTGAAGTCATACTTATTGGCCTGTAGTTAATTGGTTTCTTTTTTGTCACCTTTTTTGTATATGGGAGTAACGTTAGCTAGCTTCCATTCTCTTGGGACATCATCGAGTTACATGAACACTAAATGACCTATGAGACCTTGAAGTACTGTGTACATAAGTCGTGTGAACACTGAAGTATCTGAAACGAGACTCATGGCTAATCGTTTGAAGTGATAATGACCTAGGGGTGTGCTACGGCCTGTCAGAGGCCTAGATTCTGGAGCAAGGGGGATCTGGAAATATGCCGACATAAAGTCCAAGGTCGTGAACACTACGTTGTTTTCACCGACGGAATGGAAGATGTCTTATAAGAGTGGGATTACGTGTCTATCTGGTATGATTAGCTTATTTAATTCTCTGAAGTCTACTACATGGCGGAAGGAACCATCGTGTTTAGGGACAGCAAAGAGGGGAAAGTTCCATATAAGAGAGGGATTACGTATCTATCTGGTATGGTTAGCATATTTAATTCTCTGAAGTCTACTACATGGCGGAAGGAATCATCGTGTTTAGGGACAACGAAGAGGGGGAAGTTCCACTTGCTGATGGATGCTTCCGTAATGTTTTGTGCAATCATGTGTTGGATAAGGTTATCTACAATCATGCTTTTGTGGTATGGTAATCTGTATGCGGGAATGTAATGTGGCTTAGAGTTCTCACGAGGGGGTATATGATGTCGATTAAGATTATTGACTCCAAGGAGTTTATCTGGAGTGGAAATGGTATGTCTGAACTTGTTACAAAGTGCAACTAAGTCAACTTGTGCATCATGGAAATCTATGGGGTTAAAATGTGATGCATCAATGGGTTCCTGCGCTGTGGAAACGTCGGAAATTATTATACAAATTTGAGTATTGGGAAATTTTTCATCTATGACTTTGCTGCGTGAAGGATGTAATTCGGAATCGCAATGTTTGTACCAACTGTGAGATGGAGAGGTGTGATAGTGTCATTGGCAATCAAAATGTAAGTATGACTTTTCTTTGACGTAGAGTTGATGGCTGAATGAAGGGAAATGCCATTGACACGGCAAGTTTCTAGTATACAGAGTACATCGGTGTCTTGTGCTGGGAAAACTCTTATGTGTATCTTAGTATATTCACAAGGGAACAGCGTCTTTGGGATGATAAGCACTGTGTGAGTGTGTTTGAATGTAGATAACACTGGGGTTGAGTTGTTGTTGAATTCCTCTAAGAGGAGCAAGCAGGTGTCCTCAGATGGTGAAAAATCAACGTTGTTTACTGGGTGATTTGTCCTGAGTTTTGCTGATTTGGACATGCGGAAGGTGTTAGTGCGTCTGTTACGTTTGGAATGCAAATCCACAGCTGTCAGTAAAATAGAAGTGTTAGAGTGTTTGGATGGGGTTTGGGTGTCGGTGCCATTTGTGCTAGCAGCTGGTGCATCCTCGTGTGATGAAGCAGAGTAATTTGAATGGGAGAGGCTAGAATTAATTGACGTTAAATCATGTTCTGCCTGCTCGGCCACGTTGCTATGGTTGACTTCAGGGAAAGTTGCTGATGGCAGTGCATGAAAGAAATTATTTGCATAAATCATGCCATTTTGAGCAGGTTAAATGATTATGTTATGTTGCTTCATCAATGTTAGGTCTATGAAGATATCATCAGGAAAGTAGACGTCAGCTATGTAGGTGATAACTGGAATGGGTGGGCACTCATCTGGTGATTCTGGTCTGTGTTGCCTTCGTGCTAGCAGCACACGGCAACGATTACTCGTGTGAAAATATGTACCGTGATCATCTCAATGTCTGTTTGGTTGTGATGGGTATATATGGTAACACGTGTTAACGAGGTGTCCTGGTTTGTGGCAATATATACAAAACATTTGTGTTCTCGAAGAAGAGCGTTGGTGTGAGCAATATCGAGTGCGAGATGTATGTCTTGATCTGGTGTTATGTAAGGGGGACCGTGTGACCTGGACTATTGCGTGGATGGTTGCGATGTGTACTGTCTGGCTTTGTATCTGAGTGATAGCTTTGTCTGTGTCAGAGAATTTCAAGGAGAATTCGCCTAGTGTGATACCTGGTGTGAATGGAATTGTGCTGGCTTTTTTGGAGTGTGTCTGGGTGTAATTGGGAGAGTAGTCAAAAGTATGCCATGAGTGAAACTACGTGTTCCAATGGAATTTGTTGTCTGAGACCCAATCTGAGTTTTTGAGGCATTCTTTGAGTTTATTTTTAAATGTTGAAGCTATTTTGATAGTTTTTACTTTTGTGTTGTGCGGGTCATGATTGTAAGGTCTTGCCAAAGAATATAGGGGAAAAAAATTCTAAGTAGCTCAAATGCAGCATAGGACATTTTAAAGTGTTATACGAATTCATGATATGTTGAGGTTTCTTCGAATAAATCAGACTGAATGACGCCATGATCAAATATGTTATTCGTATCTGGTTTGGATGTTAGTATGGATATTTTAGTCTTGTCGTCTGTGGCGTTTCTTAGTGTTATCTCTGATCCAACCTCAGAGAGGAAATTATGTACAGGAATGTTCTTGCTCTTAAAGAGAGGTAATATTGTCTCATCCTTGACTAATATGATAAAATTTTGTGTTGTCATGGTGTTTTAAGTAGCAGGTGAATTTTCTGAAGAGTTGTTAGTAGAATGAGGGGATGTGTTTGGTATATTTGAATTGAGCGTAGAGCTGCTTTGTGTACAGGGTTGGTATGTCGAGTCAGAGAGGGATTCAGACGCGTTCATGGACAAAATTACCAGAGAAATTTGTCGTGACCGTGTTGCTCCTAGGTGACAATGAGAACGGAAAAATATCTACTTACCCAAGATAATGTCGTTGTGTTAGTTAATGAAGGTGATACAGTGAGGCAAATCGGTGATAAGATGCACTGCTCGAAGCAGGAGTAATTAGTATAGTGTATTTGGCCGGTGAGTTGCAATATATATATATATATATATATGTATATATATATATATATATACATATATATATATATATATATATAATATATGTATATATATATACATACATATACATATATATATATTTATATATATATACATACATACACACACACACACACACACACATATATATATATACATATATATATAATGTATGTATGTATGTATGTATGTATGTATGTATGTATGTATGCATGTATGTGTGTATGTATGTATGTATGTATGTATGTATGTATGTATGTATGTATGTATGTATGTATGTATGTATGTATGTATGTATGTATGTATGTATGTATGTATGTATGTATGTATGTATGTATGTATGTATGTATGTATGTATGTATGTATGTATGTATGTATTTATGTATGTATGTATGTATGTATGTATGTATGTATGTATGTATGTATGTATGTATGTATGTATGTATGTATGTATGTATGTATGTATGTATGTATGTATGTATGTATGTATGTATGACATGTGCAAAAGAAATAAGGAAAAGAGAGATGGAGATCTTGCGAA
>NC_134811.1:39086274-39096274 GCF_046742065.1 Oratosquilla oratoria
ACACACACACACACATATATATATATATTATATATATAATATGCATATACATACATTACATATATATATATATATATTATATATATATATATATATTATCGGTGTGATGTGTCTCCCCTTAGCGTATTTCTCTCATATATATATATATATATATATATATATATATATATATATATGTTATATATATAATTTGGCATCGTCAGCAAAAAAGTTAATGTAACAATTCATTCCCTCATCTATATCATTTATATATATGGCAAACATTAAAGGAGCCAATACATTGCCTTACGGGACGCCACTCTTCACATATTCCCAGTTCGAATTTTTGTCTCTGAGTACCACTCTCATTTTTTCCCATTTAAGAAATCCTTCATCCATTCCAGTAGCTTACCTTGTATTCCTCCTATTATTTCAAATTTTCTTATTATTTTTTATGTGGTACGTTATGAAAGGTCTTCTGCAAGTCCAAGAAGATGCAATCTGCCCAGCCATCTCTTTCTTTTATTATCTCAGTTAATCTCCAGTAAAAGCATATTATGTTTGTGGTACACGATCTTCCACCTCTAAAGCCAAATTGTTTAGGGTTTACTATTTTCTTTTCTTCCTAGTGTTTGATCCATTTACTTCTGATAACCTTTTTGCATTTTGTTGCTACTGTGGTTGTCAGGGATACTGGTTTAAAGTTTGTAGGATCTTCTTTGTTTTCTCCTTTATATAATAGTACTATGTTAGCATCTTTCCAATCTTGCGGTACCTTTCCTTCTTTGTGTGAAAAGTCTGTTGTCTTGTATAATTTGTCTATCAGATCGTCTATACACTCTTTTAGTATCAAATTTGCAATTCCATCCGGTCCATACGATTTCCTAACATCTAGTTTTTTTTTATTTGGTCTCTTATTTCTTTCTGTGTTTCTTTTATTTTTTTCATTTTAGGGAATCTTTCTTGTTGTCCATCTTCCCAAATTTGTGAGCTCTCAATTGTAAAAACAGACCTGAAATGTCTGATCATAGCTTCTGCCATTTCTGTGTCATCTATATATTCTTTATCTCCTTCACGCAGTTTTACTATTTTGTGTTTATCCTTTAATTTGTCATTTATATATATATATGTAAAAGAGTTTAGGTTGATCCTTACATATATCTATAATATCTTTTTCATAATTTCTTTTTTCTTTCCTGCGTATATTCACATATTCGTTACTAAGTTTTATATATGTTTGCCATTTGGATGCTTTGTTCCAGGCTTTGTCTCTTCTGTCTCTAGCCTCACTGTACCTTTTGATATATCAACACTTTATATAAATCTCTTTTTGTTTTTTCTTTGGGATAGGAGGAAAGCTGTTTAGAGCAGTCAAGAGTTTCCACGAGAGTAGTAGAGCTTGTGTTAGGATTAGAAATGGAGAGAGTGAACGGTTTGAGGTAAAGGTGGGACTTCGTCAGGGATGTGTTATGTCGTCCTGGCTGTTCAATCTTTACATGGATGGGTGGGGTGGTGCGAGGGGTGAATGCAAGGGTAATGGGTCAGGGGTTGGAGATGGTTAAAGAAAATGGAGAAAAGTGGGAGGTGAGCCAGTTGTTATTTGCTGACGACACTGCACTTGTAGCAGGATCAGAGGAGGACTTGAGGAAGTTAGTGACAGAGTTTGAGAAGGTATGTGAAAGAAAGAAGCGGAAGATGAATGTGGACAAAACTAAGGTGATGAGATGTACAAGGGGAGAGAGTGACAGGAGGCTAGATGTTAGCATAAAGGGTGAAAGACTGGAGGAATTGGATAGTTTTAGATACTTGAGTGCGAATGTGGCAGGAAAGGGAGGAGTGGGGGTGGAGGTAGAATGTAGATTGAGAGAAGCGAGTAAATGCCTTGGTGGATTAAAAAGTGTAATGAGAAATAGACATCTGGGAATGGATGCTAAGAGGAGGTTATATGAAGTAGTGATTGTGCCAACAGCACTGATACTTGAGTGCGAATGTGGCAGGAAAGGGAGGAGTGGGGGTGGAGGTAGAATGTAGATTGAGAGAAGCGAGTAAATGCCTTGGTGGATTAAAAAGTGTAATGAGAAATAGACATCTGGGAATGGATGCTAAGAGGAGGTTATATGAAGTAGTGATTGTGCAAACAGCACTGTACGGGATAGAAACATGGAACATAAGAGCGGAAGAGAGAAGGAGTTTGAATGTGTTTGAGATGAAATGTCTGAGAATTATGATAGGGGTTACTAGGCTAGATAGAATGAGAAATGAGGAGGTGAGGTGGAGAACAGGGGTGGAAAGGGAGCTGGGAGATATGGTTGATGAAAGAGTATTAGGCAGAGGTGGAAGGCAGAGGTGGAAGGACGGGAGAGGTAGAAGATAGGGGTGAATGGAGAAGGGTTGTTTATAGATAATGCTGTGATGCATGAGGGAGAGTGGGTGGGGGATGTGGGGTGAGGAAGTATGTATGAGAAAAATTTGATGCATCCCGAGGGGATTTCTCCCCGTCTTCTTTTCTGCATGAGGGGACGGAGAGGGGGGTCACCGAATTTATGAAGCGCCCTTGCTGTGGATGTGCTGTCTTTCGACAGTGCTTCTGACCCATGGCAGTGTATAGGATGCAGGGATGACCCGTCATCCAGGAGGTGCCAAGATAAGAGGGAGGGAGGAGTGTGGAGGGGAGTGGAATATATAGGAAATGGAATGGGTGGGAGTGGTTTCTATGCCTTTTTCTTTTTGGCTACCCCCCGTGTAAGGGGAAAAATCCTTTGGTATATGTATGTATGTACATATTTATCAATTCCTTCCATGTACTTTTCTTTGAATATGTTCCATTTGTCTTCCACCTTTGTTTCCTCTTTGGAGAATTTATCCAAGTTTGTGTTTTGGAAAAATGTTCTTAGTTTTACAAAATCCGTTTTGTTGTACATTACTCTTCCTTCTCTATGTATATCATTCCTTCCTTCATTGTTTTGTTCTTTCAATTCAAACTCTATTAGTATATGGTCACTCTTTCCAATTGTTTTATTATACTCCATTTTCTTCACGATATCTAGTTCAAAAGTTGATATTAAGTCTAGTTTCGACGGTTCCTCATTGTTTCTATATCTAGTATTTTCCTTAACCCACTGTGTTAAGGTGTATTCAATGGTCATATTCAGTAGAATGTTGCTCCAAAGTTCTTCTCCCCCTTTTACTATAATTTCTTATCAGATTATATACTTTACATTAAAATCACCCATGATTACTACGTTACCACCCTCTTTCAGTAATTCATTTAGCACATTCATTGTGTCTTGCAGTAACTTAAAATGATCGCTATCAGACCAAGCCTGTGTTTTTGATGGTACACACACTGCTACAAATTTTCTGCTTTTCATCTTTTTGTTCATAATTTTAATAATAATTCATTCTACATTACCTCTGCCTTCATTAATCTTTGTCACATCTAGACACTTTTTTTTTTCAATATCATGACATCTCCTCCCTGTTTGTCTTCTATTTTTCGCCCTTGTCCCACTATTTTTTGCCCTTGTCCCACTATACGTGTTGATAGAGGTTCTCGCAGTTTTGTCTCCACAATTCCCATAATGTCAGGTTTTCTCTGTTTCTAGATAGTCATTTAGTTCATTAATTACAGATAACAAGCCATCGATATTTGTGTATGCCACTTTTAGCTTCATATTTTCTTTTCTTTTTTTAGTTTAAATTTCCATTTTTTTATGTACCATTTTTTCCGTATCCAGTCCAGTAGTCTTCAAAAAACTCGCTTTTTTCCGTCTCCGTTCTTTTCTCATTTCTATCATTGGCTTCAATTCTGAGAGCTTTGTCTTTCTCTTTTTCCTCACCACTCATTTCCTTTTTTTATCCATATATATTTGAATTTCTCGCTGTTTACCAATTTAACCGCATTCGAAAATACCTCATC
The DNA here is from genome assembly GCF_046742065.1 of Oratosquilla oratoria. NCBI lineage: Eukaryota > Metazoa > Arthropoda > Malacostraca > Stomatopoda > Squillidae > Oratosquilla > Oratosquilla oratoria. The sequence goes on from NC_134811.1 coordinate 39,090,173, forward strand.
GGCTATAATTTGAGTACTTAGTTTTATTTTCAGAGGTCTATGTTGTTTAACTTTTGAATATTTACCTATTCTGTTGATCTCGTCAATTACCTTATCAAAAGGATAACAAAGGCGGAGCATGCCGACAGGAGGCCTTTTGGCCCATATCTAGGTCGGATGTGAAAAAAAAAATCATAGTAATTATAAATGAATAAATAGAAACTATAATAATGTAAATAACAAATAAAATAGGTATAGTTGAATAATAAACAAACAGACAAATGATAACAAAACCAAAACAAATAATATAAATTAAATTATAATTATTACAGCATCTTGCTTAGGTGTTTGTCTAAATGATTCTTAAAGCTTCGAACTGAACTACATTGCACTGCCTCTACAGGAGGTTTATTCCATTCATTAACTACACGGTTGGCGAAGTTCTTTCAACCCACTTCCAAATTGAATTTATTTCCGGACAGTTTGAGACCATTATTTCTTGTCTGATTCTCATTCAGTGTGAAAATTTTGTTCCTTTTGATGTTGTCAATTCATTTATAATTTTTAAAGACCTGTATCATGTCACCTCTGAGTCTACGCTTTTTAGGGAAAACCGATTCATATGATTTAGTCGACTTTCGTATGATTTATTTTTTATATTTGGAATAAATTTTGTGGCTCGCCGTTGTACTTTTTCCAGTCCGTCAATGTCTTTATTGAGATTCGGTGACCATACGGAAACAGCATATTCCAAATGTGGACGAACTAACGATTTATATAGCTTGTTAATGAGTAATGGACTTCTGAACTCAAAACATCGCGCAATCGGTCGTAGAATCTTATTTGCTTTCTCAGAGGCTGAAATACACTGCTTAGATGATTTGAGATCGTTACTGATAATTACGCCGAAATCCTTTTCATTGTCCACTTTTCTTAACGAGTTTCCAAATAACTTATAATCGTACTTACTGTTAAATTTCACCAGTCACTTTTTAGACTATTGGTGTATTTTATCTTAATATTCTTGAATATCTAATTGACTTAAGTGATCATTTGCCATTCCACACAGTTGTGTATCATCAGCAAATTTGGAGACAATAGATTTTAGTCCGTGGTTTATATATACTATGAATAGAAGTGGCCTAAGAACGGAACCCTGAAGAATTCCACTCATAACATTTTTCCATCTAGAAGTTTTGCCATTTAAAACAACTCTCTGTTTTCGATCATTTAACCAATTTCTAGTCCAACTTAATATGCTACCACTTACTCCGTGTAAAACTAATTTAGTAAATAGTCTTTCGTGGGGGATGGTATCAAAAGTTTTTGCAAAGTCTAGATATATTAAATCAATATTGTTTCTTTTGTCATAATTCGAGACGACTGTATTGTAGAACTCGAGTAAGTCATACAAGAACGTTTCCGTCTGAATCCATGCTGGCTATCATTTAACAAACCTTTACCTTCTAAATGATGTTCGATAAGCATCTCTGATGATAGTTTCCATCATTTCATTTTTCCTACGACTGAAGTCAAGATAATAGTCCTGTAGTTATTTGGTTTCTTTTTGTCACCTTTTTTTAATATGGGAGTAACATTAGCTACCTTCCATTCTCTTGGGAAATCTCTGGATATGATGGATTTCTTGAAAATAATTTGTAATGGGACAGCAATCTCATTTTTTTTTAAGATTCTTGGATTCCAACCATCAGGCCCTGGTGTTTTATCAATTTTCAGCTTCTCTATACACCTTTTAATTTTTTCTTATATATATGTAACGTAGTAAGTTCACCCAAGATTTTTCAATGGTTTCAGTTTGGAGTTCACTTTGAGGTGTTTCGTTTAAGAACACTGAGATAGAATAGTTGTTTAAAATACCACACATTCCTTTATTTGAATATTCAAGTTGACCGTCAGCAGATAATAGTGGGCCAATTTGATTCCTAATAACCTTTTTACTTCTTATGTAACTATATAAATATTTGGAATTATCTTTGGATTTATCAGCGATATTCATTTCGTATTGTTGGTTCCGTTTTTTTATATTTCTTTTTTATATTCTTTATCATTACATAACTTTGGTCATTAGGTCATTAGGTGAACCCGAGCACTTGTATTTCTTATAAACCTTTCTCTTTTTAGCAATACTTTTTTCAGTTTCTTTGTCGAGCCAATTTGGGGGAGGCCGATTTGGGGGGACGTATGTCCTTAAACGAGATGTATGTATGAATCATCTTAGTAAGCGTACTTTGAAACATTTCCCATATATATATATATATATATATATATATATATATATATATATATATATATATATATATATATATATATATATGATATATATATGACATATAATGTATGTATATATATATACATATACATATACATATACATATACATATACATATACATATACATATACATATACATATACATATATATATACATACATATATATACATATATATATACGTATATGTATACATATATATATATATATATGTATATACATATATATATATATATATATATATATATATACATGACATCTTGACAGGTTGTGAGAGAGGCAGAGGGGAAAACACACAAATAGAACAAGAGTTTATTTTCTAACTAGTTTCGCACTATGGTGCTTCTTCGAAACTAGTTGAATAATAAACGCTCGTTCTATTTGTGTGTTTTCCCCTCTGCCTCTCTCATATATATATATATATATATATATATATATATATATATATATATATATATATATATATATGAAATATGTATGACAGAATGAGTGGAAGGGTGGTGAAGTAAACACCAAAAAACCGTAGGAGTTACTAACGTTTCGTTTCTAAGAGGACTCCCTCGAATTAGGAGACAGTCGTATGGACGAAACGTTAGTAACATAACGCCTCCAGTTTTTTGGCGTATACCTCACTACCCTCTCCACTCACACACACACACACACACACACACACACACACACACACACACACACACACACACACACACACACACACACACACACACACACACACACACACACACACACACACACACACACACACACACACACACACACACACACACACACACACACACACACACACACACACACACACACACACACACACACACACTTATGTGCCTCCAAAAACAAGCGCTTGGAAAGAAATTGAACATAAAAAAATGCTAGATGACACAAGAAAATCACTCAATGAGATACTAATGGGTAAGGGTAATCTGGTAGTTATGGGGGACTTCAATTGCAAAGAAATTTGTTGGGACAGCATGACAGTGCAAGGAGGAGATGACTCGTGGGGCAATGTACTGCTAGATATGACCATGGAGTACACAATGACCCAATGGGTCCATGAAAACACAAGGTACAGAAATAATGAAGAGCCATCGAAACTAGATCTAATATTTACAACAGAGCCTGAAATAGTGCATAAAGTCCAGTATGAGACACCAATTGGAAAGAGTGACCATGTACTCATCGAAACTATACTAAAGGAAGAAATAGACATAGAGAGGAACGAAAAGCATAGGAAAGGAAGACTGAGGTACAACAAAACAGACTTTACAAAACTAAAGACATTCTTCCGGAATGCAAACTGGGAAATATTTTACAGGGAAGAAACAGCAGTGGAAGAGAAATGGAATATATTGATGGAAAACTACAATGAAGGGGTAAACAGGCATGTACCAAGACAAAAGCGAGAGAGAGAGTACATTAAATGTTGGTTCAACAAAAGATGCAGTGAGGCAAAAGACAGAAGGGACAAAGCTTGGAAAAAGTGGAGAAAAGACAAAAAACAAAGCAAATGGCAAATTTATGTTAACTATAGAAATGAGTATGTTAATGTGAGAAGAGAGGAGAAAAGGAACCATGAGAAGGATATTATAGACAAATGCAAAGAGCAACCCAAACTATTCTATCGGTATGTGAATGGTAAACTTAAAAACAAACAGGAATTGGTGAAACTATGCCAAGGAAACATAGAATACACAGAAGATTTAGAGATGGCCGAAGTCATGAACAATCACTTTAAATCTGTTTTCACCAGAGAGAAAATACCGAATTGTGACATAGACAAAAACAAGAAATCTCCCCTCATGAATGAGTTTACAGCATCACTAAAGGAAATATCAGAACATTTATCAAGGCTGGATGTCAGAAAATCACATGGCCCGGACGGTATTGCAAATTGGATTCTAAAGGAGTGCAAAGAAGAACTAACAGACAAAATACACATCTTAATAAACAGCTCACTCAAAGAAGGAAAGATACCCGAGGACTGGAAAAACGCTAACATTGTACCAATACACAAAGGAGGAAACAAAGAAGAACCCACCAACTATAGGCCAGTATCACTAACAAGCACCATTGCCAAAATTTGTGAGAAAATAATCAAGAATAGATGGGTAAAACATCTGGAAGACAATGACATATTAAACCCAAGACAATTCGGATTCAGACAAGGAAGATCATGCTCCACAAACTTAATATGCTTTTACTCAAGACTAATAGACATAGTGCAAGAAAGAAATGGATGGGCTGATTGTGCATTCCTAGACTTGCAAAAAGCCTTTGACAAAGTACCACACAGAAAACTACTAAAAAAACTGGAACACATAGGAGGAATACAGGGAAACCTACTAAAATGGATAGAGGACTTTCTGACTGGTAGAAAGATGAGAGTAGTGCTCAGAGAAAAATATTCAGACTGGAAAGAGGTGATCAGTGGAGTACCGCAAGGATCTGTGCTGGCACCAATAATGTTTGCTATCTATATGAATGACATGGATGAGGACGTGAACTGCTACATGAGCTTCTTTGCCGATGACGCCAAACTGCTAAGGAAAATAGAAACTGATGAGGACTGTGAAGCACTGCAAGAAGACCTAAATAGGGTATGGAACTGGAGTCAGAAATGGGAAGTGGACTTTAATACTAAGAAGTGTAGCATAATGGAGTTTGGAAAAAGCAAAAACAGAATATCAGGAAAATATACAATTGGAACCAAAGAAGTAAAGAAAGTAGGATCCGAAAAAGATTTGGGAGTAATTATCACGAACGACTTGTCCTATGATATACAGATTAACAAAATTGTCGGGGAGACTTACAACTTGCTAAGATCAATAAAAGTGGCGTTTACATACTTGGACGAAGACATGATGAAAAAAATATTGGTTACATTGATAAGGCCTAGATTAGAGTATGCAGCGACATTGTGGTCCCCCAGTACCAAAAAGAATATAAAGAAAATAGAAAGAATTCAAAGAGCAGCTACAAAAATGGCACCTGCACTTGCAAACCTATCATACGAAGAGAGATTGGCTAAACTGGAGTTACCGACACTGGAGCAAAGAAGAGAGAGAGGTGACCTATTGACCATCTACAGAATCATGAAAGGCACAGAGGTACTCGATAGTGAGAACTTACTTAACTGGGACAAAAGAAACACAAGAGGACATGGAAAGAAAATAAAAAAACATAGCTATAGAAGAGAACTGAAGAAAAACAGTTTTCCTCATAGAGTTTTGGACACTTGGAACAAACTGGACAATGAAATAGTATGCGCAAAAACCATTCATGAGTTTAAAAACAAACTAGACACTGCAAGATACAAAGGCGGGACAACACGAGCATAGCTCCCCTTCCCGCAAAATACAACTAGGTAAATACAACTAGGTAAATACACATATATATATATATATATATATATATATATACATATATATATATATATATATATATATATATGTATATATATATATATGTATGTTTATATATATATATATATGTGTGTGTATCTGTATATATATATATATATATATATATATATACACATATATATATCACGTAGAAACCACTGTTGGAGTAGAAAAGACAACAGTGGTTTCTACGTGATTGACAAATGTGTAATTACATTTTTCACCTGTAATATATATATATATATGTATATATATAAACATATATATATATATATGTATATATATACATATATATACATATACATATATATATATACATACATATATATATATTTATATATACATATATATATATATACATTTCAACAACCACAATGCACTTTAATTGTAAGCCATAAAAGTCCAGCATGCTGAAAT
>NC_134811.1:39138774-39148774 GCF_046742065.1 Oratosquilla oratoria
TGGTAGTGGTAGTGGTTTGGTAGTAGTGGTAGTTTTGGTGGTAGTGGTAGTGGTAGTGGCAGTGGTAGGCTATCTAACTACTAGTGGTATTGGTAGTGGTAATGGTAGTGGTCGTGTAGGTATTAGTGGTAGTGGTAGTGTAAGCGTTAGTGGTAGTGGTAGTGGTAGTGGTAGTGGTAGTGGTAGTGGTAGTGGTAGTGGTAGTGGTAGTGGTAGTGGTAGCGGTAATGGTAGTGGTAGTGGTAGTGGTAGTGGTAGTGGTAGTGGTAGTGGTAGTGGTAGTGGTAGTGGTAGTGGTAGTGGTAGTGGTAGTGGTAGTGGTAGTGGTAGTGGTAGTGGCAGTGATAGAGGATATCTAACTGCTAGTGGTGCTGGTAGTGTTAATGGCAGTGGTCGTGTAGGTATTAGTGTTAGTGTTAGTGTAAGCGTTAGTGTTAGCGTTAGTGTTAGTGTTAGTGTTAGTGTTAGTGTTAGTGTTAGTGTTAGTGTTAGTGTTAGTGTTAGTGTTAGTGATCGTGGTAGTGGCAGTGGCAGTGGTAGTGGTAGTGGTAGTGGCAGTGGCAGTGGTAGTGGTAGTGTAGTGATGGTGGCAGTGATAGTGGTAGTGGTCGTGGTAGTGGTAGTGGTAGTGGTAGCGGTAGCGGTAGTGGTAGTGGTAGTGGTAGTGGTAGTGGTAGTGGTAGTGGTAGTGGTAGTGGTAGTGGTAGTGGTAGTGGTAGTGGTAGTGGTAGTGGTAGTGGTAGTGGTAGTGGTAGTGGTAGTTTTGGTGGTAATGGTAGTGGTAGTGGCAGTGGTAGGCTATCTAACTACTAGTGGTATTGGTAGTGGTAATGGTAGTGGTCGTGTAGGTATTAGTGGTAGTGGTAGTGTAAGCGTTAGTGTTAGTGGTAGTGGTAGTGGTAGTGGTAGTGGTAGTGGTAGTGGTAGTGGTAGTGGTAGTGGTAGTGGTAGTGGTAGTGGTAGTGGTAGTGGTAGCGGTAATGGTAGTGGTAGTGGTAGTGGTAGTGGTAGTGGTAGTGGTAGTGGTAGTGGTAGTGGTAGTGGTAGTGGTAGTGGTAGTGGCAGTGATAGAGGATATCTAACTGCTAGTGGTGCTGGTAGTGTTAATGGCAGTGGTCGTGTAGGTATTAGTGTTAGTGTTAGTGTAAGCGTTAGTGTTAGCGTTAGTGTTAGTGTTAGTGTTAGTGTTAGTGTTAGTGTTAGTGTTAGTGTTAGTGATCGTGGTAGTGGCAGTGGCAGTGGTAGTGGTAGTGGTAGTGGCAGTGGCAGTGGCAGTGGTAGTGTAGTGATGGTGGCAGTGATAGTGGTAGTGGTCGTGGTAGTGGTAGTGGTAGTGGTAGTGGTAGTGGTAGTGGTAGTGGTAGTGGTAGTGGTAGTGGTAGTGGTAGTGGTAGTGGTAGTGGTAGTGGTAGTGGTAGTGGTAGTGGTAGTGGTGTAGTGGTAGTGGTAGTGGTAGTGGTTGTGGTAGTGGTAGTGGTAGTGGTAGTGGTAGTGGTAGTGGTAGTGGTAGTGGTAGTGGTAGTGGTAGTGGTAGTGGTAGTGGTAGTGGTAGTGGTAGTGGTAGTGGTAGTGGTAGTAGTAGTGGCAGTGGTACTGGTAGCCACTGAAGAGAGCACAACAATAATGACAACAGTCATAAAAAGAGTGTGCATCTCGTTAGTACAAGTTAATTTTTAATATGATTTTAATAGCTCTAATAATCGAATAAGCTCATTGTGATTTGGAAAATATGCCATCGAAGGATGGGGAAGTGATAATAAGAATAAATGCACGCAATTATTTTGGGTGGAACTCATACACTTGTGATATTACAATTGGATTTTTGAGAGAGATATGATATTGATTATTAGCATTAATAATGTTTTGATATCTGACAGATCACCTCGTTCTGCAGACAACATGATAAACCCAACAACACAGTATAATGTTTTATCTATTCATTTACCTATTTTTTGTTGAGTATTGAATAAATTGTTTATGCGTTTATTTATTTATCTATCTATTTATCTATTCACTTATATATTTACAAATTTTTTACTTTTTATTTGTTAATTGATTTATTTATTCATTTATTTATTTGTTCATTGAATTATTTATTCATTTATTTATTTGTTCATTGAATTATTTATTCTATAATTTATTTCGTTTTTCATCTATTCGTCTGCGTGTTTATTTACTCATATACTATTTATTTGGGTATTTATTTGCTAATTCATTTATTAATCTATGTACCAATCTCTCTATATCTCTATCTAATTATTCGTTTATCTACATATTTATCAATTTGTTTATATATTTATATATTATATATTTATATATTTATATATTTATATATTTGTATATTTATATATTTATATATCTATATATTTATCTATTATATATCTATATATTTATATATCTATATAATTATATATTTATACATTTATATATTTATATATTTATATATCTATATAATTATATATTTATACATTTATATATTTATATATTTGTATATGTATATATTCATATATTTATATATTTATATATTTATATATCCATATATTTATACATTTATATATTTATATATTTGTATATCTATATATCTATATATTTATATATTTATATATTTATGTATTTATATATTTATATATTTATATATTTGTATATTTATATATTTATATATTTATGAATATTTATATTTATATATTTATATATTTATATATTTATATATTTATATATTTATATATTTATATATTTATATATTTATATATCTATATATATATACTTATATATTAATATATTTATATATTTATATATGTATATATTTATATATTTATATATTTATATATGTATATATTTATATATTTATATATTTATATATATTTATATATGTATATATATGTATATATATATATATATATATATATATATATATATATATATATTTATATATTTATATATTTATATATTTATATATTTATATATTTATATATTTATATATTTATATATTTATATATTTATATATTTATATATTTATATATTTATATATTTATATATTTATATATTTATATATTTATATATTTATATATTTATATATTTATATATTTATATATTTATATATTTATATATTTATATATTTATATATTTATATATTTATATATTTATATATTTATATATTTATATATTTATATATTTATATATTTATATATTTATATATTTATATATTTATATATTTATATATTTATATATTTATATATTTATATATTTATATATTTATATATTTATATATTTATATATTTATATATTTATATATTTATATATTTATATATTTATATATTTATATATTTATATATTTATATATTTATATATTTATATATTTATATATTCATTTATCTATATATTTATACATTTTTATATTTATATATTTATATGTTTATATATATATATCTATATATTTATATATTTATATATTATATGTTTATATATTTATATCTATATATTTATTTTTTTGTATATCTATATATTCATATATTCATATATTTATATATCTATATATTTATATATTTATATATTTATATATATATATTTATATATTTATATATCTATACATTTATATACTTATTTATTTTATCTATTTATATATTTATATATTTATATATTTACATATTTATATATTTATATATTTGTATATCTATATATCTATATATTTATATATTTATATATTTATATATTCATATATTTATATATTTATATATCTATACATTTATATTTCTATATATTTATATATTCATATCTTCATATATTTATATATCTATCTATTTATATATTTATATATTTATATATATATATGTTTATATAATGATATCGTGATATATTTATATATTTATATATTTATTCATTTATATATCTATATATATATATATTTAGATATACATTTATGCATTTATATATTTATATATTTATATATGTATATATCTATATATTTCTATATTTCTATATTTATATACTTATATTTATATATTTATATATTTCTATATTTCTATATTTATATATTTATATATATATATTATATATTTATATTTCATATATATATATATATATACATATAGATATATATATATATATATATGTATATATATACATATGTATATATTTATTTATATATATATATACATTCATATATCTATATATTTATATATTTATACATTTATATATTTATATATTCATATGTTTATATATTTATATATTTATATATTCATATATCTATATATTTGTATGTTTATATATTTGTATATTTTATATATTTATGTATTTACATATTGTATATATATATATATATATATATATATATATATATATATATATATATATGTATATATGTATATATGTATATATATATATATATATTTATATATTCATATATTTATTATATATATATTTATATATCCATGTATTTAAGTATCTATCTAACTATTTATCTATCTATCTACATATATATATATATATATATATATATATATATATATATATACATATATATATATATATACATATTTATATATTTATGTATTTATGTATCTATCTATCTATATATATAAATATATATATTAGTGTATCCAGGAAGAATATATTCTTGTTGACAGGCGAGATAAAATAATATTGCTGTTTCTGCATTATTTATCTTTTTGTTAAGAACTTCAATTTCTCTTGCTAATTTACGGTGTTGGACTGATAGTTTGCTCAGTAGCTGTCCGTATGAGGTTGCAACGTTTCGGTCTTCTCTGTAGACCATCTTCAGGCTAATTGTTTGGGTGTGTGTGTGTGTGATGTTTATATATTATTTTATTTCTGATAGTTTGGATGGTGTCGTGTGAAGCGATCATCCTGATTGGCTGCTGCGTAGTCATCAGGAATCACTGGGAGAGGTGAGGTCAAGTCCGCTTGTGGGATGGGAGAATCTGGAGGTCTATACTATGTATGTTCATGGTTGGTTTTAATTCTGCTATATAAATTGCCTACAATAAATGCTAATCTGCGGGAGTCTCTTTCTCTGTCTATTATTACTGTTCCTTCTTCTAAGTTTTGACGGGTGAGGGAAGTATTATGTTTGGTGTTATAGAGATTCTTTATGGATCCATGTTGTAGGTGGCAGGTCAAACGTCTTGTAAGTTTAGTCTTCGTCATTCCAATGTATGTTTGAGACCCACAGTTCTCAATGGTACAGTTATGTTGGTAAATGACGTGATTATCTTGTAAAGACGATGTCGATTTGGGAGGGCGGTTTCTCAGTAAAAGTTGTGACGTCTTTCGGGTCTTGTAGTATATGGTCAGTGATATTTTGTCTTCTGGGTCAGTGGGCTTGATGTGTTTTGTAATTATGTCCTTAATGACTTTTTCATCTGTCTTATATTCTTATGACATGTATCCATGGATCCATAAAGAATCACTATAACACCAAACATAATACTTCCCTCACCCGTCAAAACTTAGAAGAAGGAACAGTAATAATAGACAGAGAAAGAGACTCCCGCAGATTAGCATTTATTGAAGCAATTTACACAGCAGAATTAAAACCAACCATGAACATACATAGTATAGACCTCCAGATTCTCCCATCCCACAAGCGGACTTGACCTCACCTCTCCCAGTGATTCCTGATGACTACGCAGCAGCCAATCAGGATGATCGCTTCACACGACACCACCCAAACAATCAGAAATAAAATAGTATATAAACATCACACACACACACACCCAAACAATTAGCCTGAAGATGGTCTACAGAGAAGACCGAAACGTTGCAACCTCATACGGACAGCTACTCAGCAAACTATCAGTCCAACACCGTAAATTAGCAAGAGAAATTGAAGTTCTTAACAAAAAGATAAATAATGCAGAAACAGCAATATTATTTAATCTCGTCTGTCAACAAGAATATATATATATATATATATATATATATATATATATATATATATATATATATATATATATATATATATATATCTTTATTCAACCACAAACAACTTTTAATTCCATGCCATCGCAATCGAGACTGAAGAATCGCTCGATGGAGACATTTTGTTGGAAATTGAAACGTGGACGAGCCGAGGATTCGAACCCAGCTAACCCGTAACAAAGTTACAGTGACTTAAACCAATGTATCTTTATAGCGCATTGGTTTAAGTCACTGTAACTTTGTTACGGGTTAGCTGGGTTCGAATCCTCGGCTCGTCCACGTTTCAATTTCCAACAAAATGTCTCCATCGAGCGATTCTTCAGTCTCGATTGCAATGGCATGGAATTAAAAGTTCTTTGTGGTTGAATAAAGATATCAATTGATCGCTGGGAACCATTCAGTGTAGATGTATATATATATATATACATATATATATATATATATATATATATATATATTTATATTTATCTATATCTATACATATATATATATATATATATATTTGTATATTTTATATTGTGTATACATTTTCTATTTATTAATAAATTTATTCCTACAACTGAGGAGTAACCTCAGGAATATTTGGGCTTTCAGTCGTCCTCTTCTTTCAGTTTTAGAGTTTACTTCTCCAGTTGAATAAAATTGTCTGGCATCAGCTTTGACAAAAACAATTAAATTGTGTCACTGTATTTGATGGGTTAAATGAATTGTGATCATCACGCGAGTCGGGTTATACTGATAGACAAAGAGTCACAGGTAACATTGTAGATATTTTCAGTTCATAAATACATGTACAGTGTGATTCAGTACACTGAAATGACATGTTGCCAACCTTTATTTATGGAAAGTATAGACGAAAACAGTCTATAATCTCAGTTGATCGAAGCGCGACATCAATATTGTTTTTCTCTTCAACTAAATGACATTAGGTCGAAATATCTGATCTAGAATACATAGTATTAGAATTTTGTAATAGCTGGTTAAGCTGTTCTAGCGTATGGTCTAGCGCAAGCCTAAAGAAAGCTATGTGACAATAGACGTAAAATATACGAGTAAAATGACAACTGAGATTTGAAATTGCTTTAGTTCCCTACAGGTAGACTGCCGTTTTGAAAGAGTTCATACAGTGATACCATCAGGTCACCCCACCGCATTATCGTACTTCCTATCGTACCTACCTATACCCTGGGCAGCCCATTGTGCCCGCCGGGAGAGCAAAATTTGTCGGTTCTTAATGTGATACGTCAAAGATAAGCAAATTTGCAGCTTAAAAAGGTTTAGTAAAAGCTGATAGTTTGTTGTTGCAAATTAATTCAGAAAAGATCGTTATATGCTTAAGTGAAAATAAATTTTCGAAAAACAAATATTATATGGTCTTTTTTGTGAGTCATCACCTTTTTCTTCTTCTTCTTCTTCTTCTTCTTCTTCTTCTTCTTCTTCTTCTTCTTCTTCTTCTTCTTCTTCTTCTTCTTCTTCTTCTTCTTCTTCTTCTTCTTCTTCTTCTTCTTCTTCTTCTTCTTCTTCTTCTTCTTCTTCTTCTTCTTCTCCTTCTTCTTCTTCTTCTTCTTCTTCTTCTTCTTCTTCTTCTTCTTCTTCTTCTTCTTCTTCTTCCATGGAAAATCTTTTCCCAGGACAGCCGAAAAAAATCACTTAAACAATAGCTTAAACAAACTTATAATGTTATAGCTGGTTTCAAAGGTTAGACTAAGAAAACTTCTGTCGCCTATTTTGTGGTGAATGGGTTAGGTTAGGGCTATTAGGAATAATGGATCTTCACTCATTCGGAATCTCTCTGGCTGTTGTTCCCTTTACACCCTATAGTGTCCTTATATTTTTTTTTTTCAAATACAGAACATCCTTGTTTCTCTCTCTCTCTCTCTCTCTCTCTCTCTCTCAAAAACGTACTCATAACTTCCCTAAATATTCTCGGTTAGCCTACCCTACCCACCGGTTTGGTTATTACACCCACTTCCAGGATCATATCAGCTGTTATTTTCTCGTCTCCGGAACTTCGCAACCTCTATAGGGTTCTCCCGAGGTCTTGGCACCGGTCCGGAATGTAGCGGAAGAATATAAGGTCCCCAGACTTATCCTACACTTGCTGACAGCTGGCATACGTTCGAGTCACCTTTTTCATTCTCTTCCTATTTCTTTTGCTTTCCTCATCTTTTCACTCTTTCTCTCCCGCGTTTCACCTGAATCCCTCACATTTCTCTCCCACCTCTCTTTCATCTACCCCTTTTTCTCTCCCCTAAAGGTTCACTTTTTTTTCTTATGTATCTCATACATATACATTACAGTAAAGAATACTCCGAGGCATGATATTGTTTAGATCTTGGAAATCTATAGATGCTAAATTGAGAGCCACAGCTTAAATTCATACATTTACCAATCCTTTTTATCATTCCCTTCCCTACACCTCTGAATGCATTTCTGACTTTCTCTAATTTTTCTTCTGTACGTAGCCCTTTCCTCTCATTTAATTTTACTTTTTTTCCTTCTTCCCTCCTTTCTCTTCCTTCCTTTCATTCTTTTTTCATCACCTCTTTTCTTTGTCACTTATTTTCTTTTATATAGATACTTTTGATATTACTCTTACTTTACACGGTGACACTGTCAGTCATTCCCGTGTATTACTCCACATGCCTACTCTTCTTGTCTTTTATCCTCTCTAACTTATATCTTATTTCTTCCTCATGTTAATACTTCGTCTCCTTTCCACTCCTTTTACCGCCCTAGCTCCTTCCTAATTTTCTTCTCTATTTTTCCTTCAAATTTGTTGCTCCTGCTCTTTACCTCGTCTTTCACTTCTTATTTCTCTTATTTTCCACCATCTCTACCTTTTCCTTTTCCTATTTTTTCTTCCATTTCCTCTTCTATTTGAAAGTCATCTCCTTACCCCTTTTTCACTTTTACTGCTATTACTCCTCTTTCCATTCCCATTCTTTTCTTTTTCATGCCTCCATCTTCAATGGTATACTCTCCTGTACCTGGCTTTCTCTTCTTCCTCGGCCTTCTTATCCTCATTCGTCTTTTCTTCCTTTAAGAATAAATGACAGTTACTATCTCATTATATTATAATTCTAATCTGATGGCATGTCTTCATTTGACAGAGTTCGTAAAAATTGGTTCCGTTACATCTAAATGCCGATTAAAGATGTTAAAGTAGGTTGTTTTAGTCAGTCATGTACGCTCCCATGGTGGTCACTGTGGGACAGCTTGTAACCGTCACTAATCATCACCAACCACGCACGTGATCTACAGACATGCAACGTGGTACACGTCTTTGGCAAGACCTCCAATATTGCAGACATCACCGATTTTCAAATCTCAAAACACCTGACTAAACGCAAAGTAAGACAAACACCGCCCCCGCAGTGTCGCCACACAAGATGCCTAATCTCAGCAGACAGACCCATTGAACCATTTCTCATACCTACCCCAATTACATTACCGTAACCAAATATACATACACCATATCTAGTCACGCCCACCAATCATACAACTAACCACTATATAACGGAACTATCACCCATAACTATATTTAATAAGTAGCACATCTCACATATGGCAACCCACAAACCCCTTTTATTACGATGGCTGCGCTGCCGAGAGACAAAGAGTGCCTAGGTCACGTACCTGGCAGAAGGAGTGCCGAGGTCAAGACCCGGCACTAGGAGTGCCTAGGCCACGTACCTAGCACTAGGGCTGCCTAGGTCAAGGACTTAGTTAATAGAGGTAGGAAGACCCTCTCCCTCACCTTTTATGGTACATAATCTTCGTACGTGAGAATAGAGAATAAATACAAGAAAGTCCCACCGAGGCTTTACATCGCCCGCTATATCACCATTACATGTAGCAAAACACATTTGTTTTGTTACAAGTTGTCACAGTTAACATTATTTTGCGATAAGTTTTCGTGTTTATCTTTACAAGTTTGTAAACTAAAATGAGAACATTAAGAAAATCACTTATCACAAGAGTAAAAGCAAAGGTATATAGTAACAGACGATTTAACATACTGATGTAATCACTTTTGGAAATTTGACTCCAAATATGACAT
>NC_134811.1:39153774-39161274 GCF_046742065.1 Oratosquilla oratoria
GAGCTGGGTGTGGAGGAGGAATGGGGATGTTTCAAGGAGGGAGTCATAAAGTGTGGAAGGATGGTGTGTGGAACAAGAAGGACAGGGGAAATAGAAGAAAGGGTAGTGAATGGTGGGATGAGGAAACAAAGAAGGTTGTAGAAGGGAAGAAGCGAGCTTTCACAGATTGGTTACAAAATAGGACGAGGGAGTCATATGAGAGGTACAAAGAAAAGAAAAGAGATGTAAAGCAAAAGGTAAAGGTTGCAAAGAGGAGAGCAGATGTGAAATGGGGTAAGAGTATGACAGAAAATTTTGAAAGTAATAAAAAGATGCTTTGGAAAGAAATTAAGAGAGGAAGAGGAGGCGAATCAAGTAGAGAATAAAAGGTAAAAGGTGCAGATGGAGAGATGATAATGGAAGAGAAGGCAGTAAGGGGAAGATGGGCAGAATATTCTAGGGAGCTGCTAAATGTGAAGGAGGATAGGGAAGGAAAGATAACTGCAGTGGGAAATGCGAAGAAAATAAGAGTGATGAGTGAGGAGAATGGAGGAGAAATAAGGAAGGATGAGGTAAAGATGATGAAAGCAGGTAAGGCACCTGGTCTGGATGGATGCCATGCAGAATGTCTGAAAAAGGGAGGTACAGTGATGGTGGACTGGCTGGTGAGGTTATTTAATGTTTGCTGGAGAGAGGGTAGAGTACCGGAGGACTGGAGGAGTCCCTGTATAGTTCCTCTTTACAAGGGAAAAGGGGACAAGTGTGAATGTAGTAGTTTCAGAGGGATTAGCTTGTTAAGTGTAGTTGGGAAGGCTTATGGGAGGATCTTGATTGAGAGGATTAGGAGAGGAACAGAAGGAGTAATTGGTGAGGAACAGTATGGATTTAGGACAGGTAGAGGTTGTGTAGATCAGATCTTTGTGGTAAGACAGATATGTGAGAAAGCTATAGGAAAGGGGAAGGATGTTTTTTGGGCCTTTATGGATCTGGAAAAGGCTTATGATAGGGTAGACAGAAAGGCACTGTGGGAGGTTATGCAGATATACGGGATAGGAGGAAAGCTTCTGGGAGCTGTCAAGAGTTTTTATGAGAGTAGTAGAGCTTGTGTCAGGATTGGAAATGGAGAGAGTGAGTGGTTGGAGGTAAAGGTGGGACTTCGTCATGGATGCGTTATGTCGCCCTGGCTCTTCAACTTATACATGGATGGGGTGGTGCGAGAGGTAAATGCAAGGGTAGTGGGTCAGGGATTGGAGATGGTTAAAGAAAATGGAGAAAAGTGGGAGGTGAGTCAGCTCTTGTTTGCGGACGACACTGCGCTTGTGGCAGGATCGGAGGAGGTATTGAGGAAGTTGGTGGCAGAGTTTGGAAGAGTATGCGATAGAAGAAAGCTAAAGATAAATGTGGGTATAAGTAAGGTGATGAGATGTGCAAGGGGTGAAAATGGCAGTAGACTGGAAGTGAGCATTAAGGGAGAGCGACTGGAGAAAGTGGATAGTTTTAGATACTTGGGTGCATATGTAGCAGGAAACGGTGGAGTGAAGGTGGAGGTAGAATGTAGATTGAGAGAAGCGAGTAAATGCCTTGGTGGATTAAAGAGTGTAATGAGGAATAGACATTTGGGAATGGATGCTAAGAGGAGACTGTATGAAGGAGTGATTGCGCCAACAGCACTGTATGGGGCAGAAACATGGAACATAAGAGAGGAAGAGAGAAGGAGTTTGAATGTGTTTGAGATGAGGTGTCTGAGAAGTATGATGGGGGTTACTAGGCTAGATAGAGTGAGAAATGAGGAGGTGAGGAGGAGA
Source organism: Oratosquilla oratoria (assembly GCF_046742065.1). NCBI lineage: Eukaryota > Metazoa > Arthropoda > Malacostraca > Stomatopoda > Squillidae > Oratosquilla > Oratosquilla oratoria. Next base: position 39,155,559 of record NC_134811.1, read on the forward strand.
ACAGGGGTGGAAAAGGAGCTGGGAGATAGGGTTGATGAAAGAATACTAGGATGGTTTGGACACATGGAAAGAATGAGTGAAGAAAGACTAGTAAAAGAGACGACAAACTGTTATCATTAGCAGACGACAAACTGTTATTTCAAGAACTGTCTAGTTTCTGCAACCGGGATTTATTGATAATGGGTGATTTCAATTTTACTGACATTGATTGGATGACCCTTGAACATGGCCATATAGGTAGTCGCTTGATTGATTTTCTTGGTGACAATTACTTAATTCAGCATGTAAAAGAGCCCACAAGATATGGAAACTTACTCGATCTTTTGATCACTAGCCGCGAAAGCATGGTAAGTGATGTAGAAGTCGGTGAATCTGTTGCAAATAGCGATCACAACTTAGTCAGATTCAAACTTCTAAACAATTTTAGAATAGATACTTGTGCTTCTAAAATACCCGATTTCAGTAAAGCTCAGTTCATAGGACTACGTCAGGAGCTTCAGCTTACAGATTGGGAGGCAAAATTAAACGAAAGGCCTGTAGATCAGATGTGGGAAATATTCCAAAATACGCTCACTAAGATGATTCAAACTTACATTCCTTTTAAGGACAGACGTCCACCAAATCAGGCTCGCCCAAAGTGGCTCGACAAAGAAACTGGAAAAAGTATTGCTAAAAAGAGACAGGCTTATAAGAAATATAAGTGCTCGGGTGCATCTAATGACTATGAAAGTTATGTATCAATACAGAGAGATTTAAAAAAGACAATAAGAAAAAGAAAACGACAATACGAAATGAACATCGCTGATAAATCCAAAGAGAATCCCAAAGAATTCTATAGTTACATTAGAGATAAAAATGTTGTTAGGAATCACATTGGTCCACTATCATCTGCTGACGGTCAACTTGAATATTCAAATGAAGGAATGTGTAATATCTTAAACAATTATTTTAGCTCAGTATTCGTAAACGAATCACCTCAAAGTGAATTCCAAACTGAAACCTGTGAAAAGTCTGGGGTAAACTTACTCACTACGGTAAATATAACAAAAGAAAAAATTAAAATGTGTATAGAGAAACTCAAAGTTAATAAAACACCAGGGCCTGACGGTTGGCATCCAAGAATCTTAAAGGAAATGAAAAATGAGATTGTTGTTCCATTAGAAATTATTTTCAAGAAATCCATCATATCCGGAGATGTCCCAAGAGAATGGAAGCTAGCTAACGTTACTCCCATATTCAAAAAGGTGACAAAAAGAAACCAAATAACTATAGGCCTATAAGTTTGACTTCAATCGTAGGAAAAATAATGGAAACTATCATCAGAGATGCTATCAAATATCATTTAGAAAGTAACCGTTTGATAAATGATAGCCAGCATGGTTTCAGACGGAAACGTTCTTGCGTGACTAACTTACTCGAATTCTACAACACAGTTATCTCGAATTATGACAAAAGAAACAATATAGATTTAATATATCTAGACTTTGCAAAAGCTTTTGATACCGTCCCACACGAAAGACTACTTACTAAATTAGCTTTGCATGGAATAAGTGGAAGCCTGTTAGGTTGGACTAGTAATTGGTTGAATGGTCGAAAACAGAAAGTTGTTTTAAATGGAAAAACTTCTGGATGGAAAAATGTTGCAAGTGGAGTTCCTCAGGGTTCCGTTCTTAGGCCACTTCTATTCATAGTATATATAAATGATATAGACCATGGACTAAAATCTACTGTTTCCAAATTTGCTGATGATACAAAACTGTGCGGAGTGGCAAATGATCACTCAAACCAATTAGATATCCAAGAAGATTTAGATAAATTACAGCAATGGTCTGAAAAGTGGCTAATGAAATTTAACACAAGTAAATGCAGGGTAATGCACATAGGCAAAAATAACAGTAAGTACGATTACAAGTTATTTGGAAATTCGTTAACAAAAGTGGATAGTGAAAAAGATCTCGGCGTAATTATCAGTAACGACCTCCAATCATCCAAGCAGTGTATTTCAGCCTCTGAGAAAGCAAATAAGATTCTAGGACTGATTGCGCGATCTTTTGATTTCAAAAGTCCATCACTCATTAACAACCTATATAAATCGTTAGTTCGTCCGCATTTGGAGTATGCTGTTTCCGTGTGGTCACCGAATCTCGTTAAAGACATTGGCAGACTGGAAAGAGTACAACGGCGAGCCACAAAACTGATTCCAAATATCAAAAATAAATCATACGAAAATCGACTAAAGCACATTAATCTGTTTTCCCTAAAAAAGCGTAGACTCAGAGGTGACTTGATACAGGTCTTTAAGATTTTAAAGGGAATTGACAACATCAAAAGTGACCAAATTTTCACATTGAATGAGAATCAGACAAGAAACAATGGTCTCAAACTGTCCGGAAATAGATTCAATTTGGAAGTAGGTAGAAACAACTTTGCCAACCGTGTAGTTAATGAATGGAATAAACTTCCTGCACAGGTAGTGCAATGTAGTTCAGTTCGAAGCTTTAAGAATCATTTAGATAAATACCTAAGTAAGATGCTGTAATGATTATGATTTATCTTATATTATTTGTTCTTGTTTTGTTATCATTTGTCTGTCTGATTTTCATTTATTATTAGTTATATATCAATGTATTATTATTTACTATTTACCTGTTTGTTTATTATTTTAACTATACCTATGCATTTATTCATGTATTTCATTTGTTATTTACATTATTATAGTTTTTATTTATTATTTTATTATTATGATTATTTATTTTTTATTTTTTATTTTTTTTTTATTTTTTATTTTTTTGCATCCGACCTAGATATGGATCAAAAGGTCTCCTGTCGGCATGCTCCGCCTTTGTAATCCTTTGAGGTATGGAAGGCAGATGTGGAGGGAGTGAACATGAGGGGACGTCCTAGGATGAGGTGGATGGATGGGGTGAAGGGGGCTTTGGGGAAGAGGGGAATGTCTGTTGAGGAAGGACGGGAGAGGACAGAAGACATGGGTGAATGGAGAATGGTTGTATATGGATGATGTTGTGATTGCATGAGGTGGAGTGGGCGGGTGGATGGGGGTGAGGTAGTATGAGGTGAGCGAAAGTTGACGCAGCCCGAAGGGATTTCTCCCTGTCCTCTCCTTTTATGCAATGGGGGGACGGAGAGGGGGGGGGGTCGCCGATTTAATGAAGCGGCCTTGTTGTGGATGTGCTGTGTCTTGCGACACTGCTTGTGACCCAGGGCAGTGGACAAGGTGCAGGGATGACCCGTCATCCAGGAGGTGCTCAGATAAGAGGGAGGGTGGAGGGGTGTGGAGTGTATTCAGGGATTGAATGGGTGGAAATGATTTTATGCCTTTTCCTTTTTGGCTACATCCCTTGTAAGGGGAAAAAAGCCTTGGTATATGTATGTATATATATATATAATATATATATGTATTTATATATACAGTTTACATAATACTTTTGTATGTATAAATCGACAAATGTATTTTCTTAAATTCTATTTTAATCTGCATACCATGATATAGTAAAAAAAAAAAAAAAAAAAAAAAAAAAAAGAAAATCCATGTTGTTACGTGCCTTCCGTATATGCAGTCCAGAATTCATTGATGAAGAATTTGAGTCTATTGTTATCCTAGGTATAGGATCAAAGTACCTTAGAATTTTTAGATAACTCTCTCTCTTTGGTGAAAAAAAACTTTTTATAGAAATCAGCCACCTCCCCCTTTTGGCATTAAGAACCTTTTAATATTACTCTACAGTAGCAATCTTTCTCAAGTTCCTCGTCTACTTAAAACATGAAGTATTAAAGTAGCTTTTAATAACCCATGTACTTTTAAGAAATTAATTATTAAGAATTCTTCCGCCGATTCTGATGGTTGCATATACAAAATCCCCTGCAGAGATTGTGAAAAGTATTACACTGGACAAACGGGCAAACAACTATCAACTAGAAGTAAATAGCTTTAATATAGTGTTAAAACAGCACAAGAATCCAATGATCTATTTGTTCATATGAAAAATTTCAATCGTTGTATTAACTGGACTAATGCTTCCTCTATTATTTCTTCTATTTCATTTGTCAATAGAAACATAATACAAAGTAGTATTATAAAATATTCTGAAGGTTCTGATCTTAATATCAGTAATTGCATTTATAAATTAGATAAATTTATCATTAACAAAATTTGTAATCAGGTTGTAAGTGACCAAAATTTATTTGGTGAATTGTGCTGTTCTCTAAGATTTCTTTTTCTATGTGGTTAACTAGAGGGTTTGTTTCTCGGTGGTGTCTAATGTCCGCTTTGTGTTCCCTGAGTCTATTGTTAAGTCCTCTGTATGCCTCTCCGTAGTATGCACAGTCGCATCCATTGTAGGGAATTTTGTATGCACAGTCGCAATGGATGCGACTGTGCATACTACGGAGAGACATACAGAGGACTTAACAACAGACTCAGATAACACTATAGAAATTCAATCCATTCGAATCCGCACAGGCAACAAATCAACACTAACAATAGTTAACATGTACATTCCCCCCAAATCACCCCCCACAGTTCCAAACACCTTCAGGCCTCAATTTAGCCAACTAGCCTCAATTCCCAACCTGATCATGGGTGGTGACTTCAACGCCAAGTCGTCGGCCTGGTATGTCGACAACCCTGACACAGATAGAGGGCTTGATATACAGACTCAGCTTGACTCATTGACTATCATGAACAACACACATAATCATACACATATCCCACACCAAGCCCTCTACACTCCCACCTCTCCTAATATCACCTTTTGCTCCCCCTACCTAACCCCAACAACGTCATGGAGAGTGGTCGAAACCCTTGGTTCTGACCACCTTCCAATCATCATCACCACCAAAACAAGATGCACCCCAGTTGGCCACAGACACACATACACCAATTACAAGAGAGATAACTGGGAAGCTTTTACTGAAGAGACAGAACAACATTTTGAAACACTTAACGGTACACTAATCACAACATCAACAATGTTGTGCACACTTTTAATACGATCATACAAAACGCAGACAAGAGATACATCCCTAGAGGGAACAGAAAATCACACAACCCCAACTTCACACCAGAAATCCAAGGCCTCATCAGACAACGAGACGCACAAACGCAATACCCCACACCTATCCCTCAAAACATAGCAGACCAAATACAAACACTAAACACTGTGGTTGCCAATAAAATACACGAACAAAAAACACAAAATTGGCAAAATTTTATCAATACACTTGATCACAAAACAAACACCAGCAAATTGTACAAAACACTCAACAGCATTAAACTATCCAACAGTAACACAACACGCCCTCACGCAGTAATATTAACAACAGACAATCTACCCTCAAACAGACAATAAGCAAACACACTCATAAACTATTTTGCACAGACAAGCCATCTCACTTCTCACCCTGACGACCGACGCACTATTCGACGTAAGAAAGACTTTTCCACAGACTCAGACTATACACCCTTCATAGACAGTCAGACAAAACACATGATAAATAATCTCAAGTACTCATCTGCCTGTGGCCCTGATAATATAAGTAACATCCACCTAAAACACATTGGACCACAAGATATACACGCACTCATAAACATTGCAAACTACAGCTATTCACACAACACTATACCCGATATGTGGAAGCATGATAAAATAATCACCATTCCAAAACCAAACAAAGACCCAACAATCCCAACATCGCA